>NW_022687603.1:31481-51449 GCF_011630105.1 Anneissia japonica | reverse complement strand
CCATTATTGGAGTGGGGGTGGTAGAGGGGTGGGTTTGCTAATCAAGGCATAAAAAGTTTTGACTTATTAAAATGTTCTGTTTGCAAATCCATGCAGCAAATAGTGGACATTTAAATAAATAATAATTTAATTAAGTAATGCTTTATAATTTTTTCCCCACAGGAAGCTAAGTTAATAGATGATTGGAAGAAACTGGAAAAAGGTGTTCTAACGAAGCACCTTCTTAAACATCTTTGGAAGGAGTTTCCAATATTTAAGAACGACACAGATGAGAAAATGTTTAATTTTTTTGTCAACTTGATGAACAAATTTGGCCTCCTATGTCAAAAAAAGAAACAAGTATGATCAAATAAAATTTTTTGTAGGAAATTAGGATTGTGATTACTGATTTTGAAATCTTTACCAAAGTCAAATTGTTGAATAACAAAAAAAAAATGATTCAAAACATCAAACTATGGCTATGATTAAAAGAGAGAATGTGTAGTGTGTTCTATTGAAAAGGGGAAGGAAGATTAATCAACATTAAAAAGGAATCACAGTGATAATAATAAAACCATTTTCAAGCATACGACCACAGTGATGCCTCCTTGGCTTAAACCGGCAGGCCCTTAGGACCTGGTCCTAGTACACAGTACACCAAACAAGGCAACATTTGTTGTCTTCTCATTCCCATTGTTATTTTTTTCCAAAGAATTAAAGTTTAAAATTAATTAAAGAATAAAAGGATTAAGAAAATATACCACATTGTTGTATTTTTCTTAGACATCCACGCTTTCTAACTTTCTTTTTTTCTCTCAATACTCTTGCTACAGAATACTGATTCAGATGGTATTGCTTACTATGCAATTTCACATTTACCACCAAAACAGTGTTCAGAGGATCCAAATGATGACCAAGGGAGTAACAAAATATCCATCTTCCATGACTTCCATGGTTTTCTCCCAGACTATTTATTCCATCTGGCCGTCACTAAATTCATAGAAGAATTTCAGGTGGAAAATGGACCTGATCCTACACTGGCATATGAACATGCAGAGCTTAATATTGATGATCATCATTATGTGAGGATAGCAGTTACAACTATCAACCACCAACGGATGTTTAAGGTACACTTTTACTTAATCTCTATTTCTTTTATTCAATAAAAACATATGAAAATAGTGGCAAAATATATGAGGCATGTTGTGGCAAAATGGTTAAGTTGTAGCAAAAATTGAAATTCAAGTTATTGGTATTTTCAGATACCTGATTATGTGATCTTTAAAATGAGGGGTCATTCATTGAAATTGGACATTTCAAGCCACAGTTATTGGAAAGTGAAAGTACAGTACTCTTAGAGGCTAGATAAACATGATTTTGAGAATTGCCTTTCAAAGTTCTTTGTGCATACATTGTTTAATAGAATAATCTATCAAAATAACATTAGATAAACAATTTGTTGACCACTTCCAGAACTAATACTTTGGGACATTAATCTGTTGATCTACAGTGAAAAACAAATTTGGATTTTTAGGCTATTTTTTGAGCTCCCATATTTTAAAGCTCATTTACTCAATACTGGCCTGTGCGACAACTTAACCATTTCGCCACGACATGCCTCATGTTTCCTTGGCAGACAATGACTGAGTTGAGGACATTTTTTACATAAGCTAACCAAGGTCACAATATATAAATATAATATTTTATAATATATAATAAGTGTCATTTAAAAATACTAAAATACAGTGAAAAGTGCACTAATTCAAAGAGAAATATTAAAACACCTGGCAAGCACATCAGGAAACTTTAAAAAAAAGGAACAGCAGTGACCCCTCCCAAAGGTCGCACAATCATGACATTCTGACCAATTTAGGAGGGCAGTCAAAGATTGACTGTTCCATTTGATGAGGCTTGTAGCATACGTGTTACTGATACGCGCTACTCATATGCCATTACACGCTACTCATACGCCATTACTGATACACGCTACTCATATGCCATTGATGTGGGAGTAGGCACTCAGTAATTGGACATGGAAAAAGAAGTTGTGTTAGTTTGAAATAGAGTCCGAGTCATTTATTGATAGTTGTTTTACGATATCGATCTAGGAAAGAAACTTCTCTGTCTGCCCAATTCCCAATGGCACCACATAGTTTATGGAAACTTCTCCAGTACAAGTTTTGATTGTCTTAAAGTATTTGAATGTTTTTGTTGTCCATACAGAAATCTTTCCAAAAGACCATAACATTTGTGTTTTCTAGTATTGGAATAATAAAATTAGGAAGCAAATAATAGGTATTAATATTTTTTTTTCTGTAGACAACAATTGTGAGGAGACAAGAACCCAATGCCTGTTATGTTGTGGAACCAGTACCTGAAACATGTAAACAGGTATGACAACAGTTATTTTAACGTTCTATGTAAGTTTTTCTCCACCTTGGGCCCAGTTATTCAACCTTTTCAATATGGTGGCCACTTCCAATCTTTTGAGACCAGCAGTGGGCTAACAACCCCACCCATTCTCTTCTATAGGCCTCCTATTAGCGAATTTTCTTAATGTAGGTTAATTTGGTAAAATCTCATGAATTTGCCCATCTAATTTTGACTATAATATATAAACTAAACGAGCCACACTGGGGCAGGATTTGGCAGTAAGGGTGCGTAAGAGTTCACACCATCTCAGCCCCACCATGGTTGGGTGAGTTGCAAACATTTTGAGAATATGAACCTCTAGGTCACATTTTTTCATCCTGGTTGGGATCAAAATGTCTTTATGATCACACAAAAGCACATTTTGACTATATTTGTATTGTTACAGTGACGTTATGGAGCATTTACTTGAGTATATACAGTGTCATTTTACACCAAAATCAATGAATGGCTCCCTTTGAATAAATGCCCCCTCAAAATCCCTTCTCAACAATAAATGTCTGGTGGAATTTATTCAAATATATACAGTATTTAAATTTACTCACCAGTGATGAGATTGGTTGAGTTAATAGCAATCAGGTCTTTGCATGCTTATGATTTAATATATTTAATTAAGTTAACATCAAATCATCATCACATTATCTTCAACATCATCAACGACAATCACTCTTAACAACTTTTCTTTATTTTGGTTTGTGTAGGTATTGTCTTTTCTTCAATTAGTCCTTGAGGGTCTGTGTTGTGCAAGAGGGATTCAATACAAGATGTGTATACCTTGCAGTTGTCCTGACAAATGTCAGCGCATGCACAACGTTACAAATTTCAACAAACATATAGTGTTTTGTGGTGATTTTGTAATCAGCATTAAACGTTACTGCAGACTGTTTGGAGGTGAGCTTTTAACAATTATATATTTGTTTATTTGTTTGTTGGTTTTATTAGCATATGTATATTATTGATTGTTTTAGTATTTATATTATGTATAATATAGGTCCTAGGTTGGAATCCCGGTTGGGGAAATTTTTTTCGCACTCGCAGATTTCTCTTCTTTACCATTTAAAATGTATATATATATATATATATATAGTATTAAATTTGGCAAATATATACCTTGTTCCTGAGTTTTATTTGATATATATCTACACTTTGCCAAGCAGCTACTTCTGATTTTCCTGTTATATATATATATACAGTATATATATATTTTACGAACGTTGATTTTACGATTAGTCGATTTTATGAATAGTCTTTTCCCCAGATGACGTCATTGTCGACCAATTATTACAGTACTGTGGAAAAGTCTGATTGCGCACATTTTACAAAGTGATAATGTATATTTTTCTTAATAAAATCAAGTTTGTTGTATTTATTTATTAACAGTTCGATCTTTTCTTCCATTTCTGGTATAATAATCATTATATTAATGTAATAACCCCAACTAGAACAACGAACTACCAATGCAAGTGTTGTCGGATTGAGCGCACATATTGACGATGACGAACAAGAGTATTGGGGTCAGCAACTTATTTACATCGTGAATGCTAAATATGATCGCGAAATGCATGTAAACAACACTATTCTGCAATCTAACAACTAGAAAAAACATGATAGAAAGGCTCATAAAACATACAGATGTTTGAATAAGAGTTAAAATAATATTTTGTTAAGTGGAAGATGCCAGCGATTAAAATAATTTGGTTTTCATCAAAGGTAGATTCAGCTAGGCTCTTGCGCGGTAGACCACGTTCCTGCACTGTCGGTTCGTGCTAGGCCGGTTCGTGCTAGGCCTGTCCGCTGTCAGCCTGTCAGCGTTCAATGGCAGGGGATAGCTAGGCCTAGGTATTGGAAACTGACACCCGATCTAGTTTACAAATTTTTCAATTTAGGAAAACTCCTTGGTACCAAGGGGTACGTAAAATGGACGTTTTACTGTACATATATAATCTGGAATCTGCGAATGTGAAAAAAATACAGTATTTAAATGTACAATTAGCTTCATACTGTTTAGACCACAGAGGCCCATACGATATTACAGACCAAAGACCACTAGTCTCACATCATACAACTATGACTATTATGTATTACTTTAAAAGACAAAATACTAAAAAACAATGAAACATTCAATTTTTTAGCTGAGGTGGGTAATGGTGCTTCTTCATCTGAGCAGATTACAATTCAAGGTATATTTTTTTGTTCAATTTCCTTTACACCATTTGTGTTTGCATTCCACCACCATCATTGCTTTTTCACTCACCTGATATGGAAAACTAGTTAACATATGCTTATGTTACATTCTTTTCAGTTTGTCTGAAACATGGTACCTATTATTTCAATTTGATACTGTTTTCTATATAGTATTATATTTCGAAACTTCGTCAATTCATACACAATTCAGCCATGTGCTGCAATTGATTGAATAAATATGCATCAAACAAATTGATATAATATAGTATAGATATTGATGTGTCAAATTTCTGTTTATTTCAAAGGAATGACAGATATGCAATTCAACGCACTTAAAATGGATGTCTCAATGTGGTATGACGACCACAAATGTCTTACTATGTTGAAAGTGTTGTTCAGAGATCATGTGGGCAATGAGAGACTATCAAAAATTACTAATACTCTGGACTTGCTGAATGATTTAGTTGCACGTGGTCATTTGCATTTAGGCAATCTTGCTATTCTGCATGATACCATCAGCATAACTGAACATTTTGGTCTTCAACAAAAGATTAAAGTAAAACTTCCATCATTCCCAGATGTTACGGAAGGACTCATTTCAAAACAGTTCAGTTATTACCGACAAAGACTAATGAAGTGTGGAATGACCCTCAGCCCAGACAATGTGACACAAATTGATGGATTGCTTAATACGCCCCGTAAGGATTATATCGATGGCTGGAGTATGATCATTGATCTAGAAGACGCACAGATAATCAGCGAAAAAAATATGGACGTATTCATTGATTCATTGAAAATGCTTAAAATCTATTCTGCATTGAATGCACTACTAGATGGTAATGAGAACAGATGGCTGTCACGTGCCATTTCATTTTATTCGAAATAATGTGGATAATATAAAATAATTTTTAAAAAATCAAACAGATGTTAATATTAGATAATAAAAGTGGGAGCTGTGGCATGAAATATAAATGAAATAACTACAGTAGCCCCTTCTTTAGACTAACAAAATTTATTGAAACACAAGCTTTTGCTAGCTTCATCAGGTGAACATGAAGCTACAGTAGATCAAGCTAGCAAAAGCTTCTGTTTCAATGAACTTTGTTAGTGTACAGGTGCTACTGTAATTATTTCAATTAAATTAATATTAATGGTAATAATCGCGTGTGGTGCAGCGTGCAAGGTGTTCAACTTCCGATCATGAGATCGGGAGTTCGAGAACGAAGCTTGTCGTATTGCTTGTGTCTTTGGGCAAGAAACTTTACTTGCGTTTGCCTCTCTTCACCAAGGAATATAAATGGGAGGGTTAACCTGCTCGTCGGTGACCCTGCTATGACTGTTCCAGTCAATTAATAACAGCAACTAGAATTGATTATGATTCATACAAACGAAGAATGATATTAATATTTTAAAAAATAACCGCAATAATAACATTTATAAGGTGCTCTTTATTGCTATCTTACAGTGCTATAAGCTATTGAAACCAGTGAGTTTTAAGGAATTGTTGTATATCTTTGACATCAAATAGGATTACATGAAACATCCTAGATGCTTGTATGTTGACAACCTGGCAGCAAAAACAACAAGTTAGGACCAATCAAGTTGCCGTAATGTGAGAACTGCTGGAAAACCATGGATTTAAAGAAACCAGAGGTAGAAAGTTCTCCTTCATCCTAAGAACCATCATGGACATCATAATCTTAAGTTGCATTTTAAAACTTAATTTCATTCTTTTTGTTATGATCTTATATTGCTTGTATTTCCCATTTTGTTAAAATTAAAAATTCTTTATGTATGCATTTTATATATAGGTCCTTATAACTATAAATTAGTGTAAAAAAAGAAAAAGAATTCTATATGTCCCAGTAAATATGTACCATTAGTAAGCAATTAGCTTAGCTTACAGTGCATAATACGACAGGATTTATCAAGTAATAAAGAGACAACAAGTAATGAAGAGACAAAAGGTTTAAGATATACTCATGGTGCTTTGATACTGTACAAAGTTGCATCAAAAACATTTCAACCAGACCGGGGAGAAAGAGAGCATGGAATGTGTTCAGTGGACGTGATAATTATGCAATATTTAAATTTTCCTGGAAGGCTGGAGATTACGGATTGTTACCTCAACGAATGAATGCAAAATTATTTATGAAGTTTTAGCGAAACCATAAATATTTATATTTTTTTTAATACAGTTGTATATTTGTATTTGTACATATACACATGTAGGCTTATGCTTTGTAAATACAATATATGTAACATTTATAATATAAATCAATAAAAATGACATTTATTCAGTATATAACACTCTCTGTTATCTACACTGTGTTTGATGTTGTTATTGATTTAATTGATATATGTACAACACGAATGACCGTGTATTTTGACTTGCGACAGACATTGGATTTTATTAGCATATATATATTGCACTTTCTATATTTTTAAAATTTTTGCATCTAAAAATATTTTTTATTAAAATGTTTAACGATTAAGAAAATAAAATTAGGTCACTTAGTTTTGTATTGATGATTTTACTTTCCATTAATGGAAATAAGCTGCTTGAAATATGCAACATAATACAGTACAGAGTTGCCAGTACTGCAAGTTGCCTAGTTTTATTAATGGAAAATTGACGAAAGCTGTTTTACTTCATTATATTGGAACAAATATGCAGTTTGCCTACTTACTGGTACTGTGTGTATAGAACTGTATAAAGCAAATATTGGACTGCTAATATATATTTTTATAGGTTTGTGTGGTTGTACTTCATACATTAGCCATAATATGTATTTCAAAGTTTCATTGAAATGATAAAATGAATTCCTATGTCTTTTGGTGTTCCCTGTGCAACTAGAGGGTGTGGAACATTATGGTGTTCTGTGGGACATTGCAGCAAAGGCAAATAATTGGATCAATTACGTGACACTTTTTTATACCTTGTTTCGTGACCTTATTTTTTATAGATCATCAGTGGAAGCCTTAAAAGAAAATAAAACTGAAAACTTGTATTTTTTACTGAAATTTCCATTTTTACATGGTAGCGGGTGCACTAATTGGCCAAAAATAAAATTTAATTTTTATTTAAATCTTAATTATTGGCAGGCTGTGGCTTCGCAAAACTAGAATAAGTCTCACCTTTATGGTTTGACCACATTAAGTGAATTAATCTTTGTGTATTCATAAAGTACTGTCCTCATAAGAAATTACTCTAAGGCCTATTGTAAAGGTCCATCCCCTTTATAAGTTTATCCTTAAACTATGAAATTTTCTGAGTATTTGTAATATTATTTCCTTCAAAAATGTATATACTGTAACTAAGCATATTTTTAATGGCAGACTAGCTGTAGAGAAATTATGAAAATTTTACAAATGTATTTTATTTTGAGCTATGGCAATAAAAGGCTGGGGTAACAATGACGCCTTGACAGTATTGTACCAATATATATAGATATAGGTTTTCAAATTTTTATGACTTTTATATTTTTGATAATAGTTGCAATAATAATCATATTTTTATATAGATTTTTGAGTATTGATATTGATGTATTTTTCTGTTAAATGTTTTTGTATTTGTCTTTTTAAATTGTTTCAAACCATTTCAGCCTTGGCTGCTGTTTGTAGTTTCATGTTTTTTATACCGAATAAATAAATAAAATAAAGGCTCCATTCTACTGGTTTTCAAAAATTCTTCATTCACGTGGAAAGTTTCTGGAACCATGTGGTTGAAGCTGAAAGTGAAAAAAATTTAGAAAAAAAGAAAACTCTATTCAAATTTTGAGTCTAAAAGTGCCATTTCCTGCCATCTAGGTGGCATAATCATAAAATTTCTTACCTCAGCTCCAACCATGGTGGGGCTGAGGTCTGTCTCTTATACACATCTAGATGTGTATAAGAGACAGGTTATATAGTGACGGGCCCGGTCACGGCTAGACAGTAAACAAACAGCTGAGCTAGGCGTTGGCGAACCCGTACCTATGCCAACCCGTACCCACTTTGGCTAACCCGTACACAAATTTTGGTCGACCCGCCCGTACCAACTTCATTTTAGTCAACCCGTACCCAAAAGAACTCGCTAATCAATATTATGATAAATGTTTAAATATTGTATTTATTTTCAATAAAGCTGATAATAAGTTACATGTACTCTAACTGTTGGTTTATTTTATGGTATTTTATTTTTGTTGCACATTTCTGTCGCGGTTTATGGATCCACCGAATGTGCGACCGTGTATCTACAACATGGTAGCTATTGCTTATACCGTTTGTTAAACACGAAACTATACTAAGCGAAAGATACTAGAAATACAAGATAGAGTTCTCCACACAAAAAAAGTGTTCCACCGAAATGCATGGTGGGAATACAAACAATGGGACGCCCCCTACAGCTGGATCTAAAAAAACTTCTGCCAAACGTTCATTACCAAGTGGTTGCGTATTTTATTATCAATTCACTTTTTATTTACTAGATATAAAAACAGACTGGAATAGACACCCAGACAGTGACATCGGTGAATACATAACCTCCTTGGTGGTGGTAGAAATCGTTGCTATTATCCAAATAAAACACAAAACAATTAAAGCATAATCATGAATCAGTAAAGAATAAAACAACAATACAGCGCAGAATCGTATGGCCGGACGCACTCTTAGTGAAAAAGTTTTCCTCCTTTAGTGGAAAAGGAAGGGCGCCTTTTGGGTCTGGATATACCTAGCAACAGAAGGGCGCCCTGTACGTTGGGCACGAAGTATAGAAAACTTGCATGGTTAAAAAGAAGAGCGCTGCCTACGTTGGGCACGACTTCGCCTCATTTTTACAATGCGAGTGCTCTATCTTGTATTTCTAGTATCTTTGACTAAGCCTATGCGATAGTAAAGTTTATTATAAGCATTATAAGTCAATTGTGACGTAATAAAAAATCAGCATAGGCGCGGCACAGCTAAATGTAAATACGCACGCGTATACTGATCATATCACAATAGCAGCCGATGACTGTTACAACAGTTGGTTATAAAAAACTAAAATTAAAAGACTGCGGTTGACTTATAAAGCAATTAGTAGAGCATGCATCGTACACTAAATGGAAAATTATTATACTTAGGTTAGATTTAATGCATTTTAAAATTTCCTTCGGGCCTTGCAGGCCCTCAGGAAATTTTTTCAAGCATTAAATCTAACCTTCGTATAATAATTTTCCTATAGTGTACTATGCGGAGCTCTACTAATTGCTTATTATAAGTCAACATTACAGTATCACTTGTTAGTTTTCTTTACAGAAAAACAACGAAGGTTACTAAGTCAACTTGGTTTGAGACACGTTTCTGTTATTGATATATTTTGAATGTTTATTATGCTTATTAAATAAAAGATTTATGAAATAAGTGTAGTACTGTGAAAAGGTTAGTTTGTCATACGTTTGTTTTCTTCTGTTACATTTCGTTTCTTTTCACCATAAATGTTCTAATGACCAGTTTAAAATGATACATATAAATTAAATTAGACTGAATGGTATAATGGTAAATGGAAACAAAGGAAATATATAGTATTTTTTATATTTATTTTCCATCAATATTAATATGTTTATAATTACATAGGCCTACTGTACATTTTAATGGCCACTCAAGCTTCTTTTATGGAAATATACGTTCCCACAAATATAGATTCCCATGGTACTCTTGATTCGAAGCAGACAGAGGGTTTTGATACATATTATGATGTTTATAAAATAGACAAATAAATGGAAATACAGTAGTTTTAATATAATGTATGTTAGTGGCTGTTTCATGCTTTTTTCAACAATTAGGAACAATTCAAATTGTACTAGATGCCTGGAAAATTTGTACGCCGCCTTCAGGAATGTGGGCGCATTAATGCAAAGACAGAATAGGTCAGATGATGCTAAAAATAGACTAGCTATTTTTAGGTGAAAATATGTGCGGTGGCAGTGAAGAGCGTCACATGTAATCACCTACTGTAACATTATACACGTCACCATTAACTTTGTATCGTCTCTGCTACTGGTATCATATCAAAATACACAAATTAGTGGAAATATAATATAGTTTTGATAAAAATAAACGTATAAAAATAACAACTAGTTGGCAAAGACTCATGCAATGACAGTGCAGGCGTACTTGTTGGTAACAGTAACTTTATTTCTATAATTTTATAATTCAGATATAAAAGTATATATTTGATTCAACAAATTACATCAGTACCGTAACAAAACACAGAGACTTTTATTATGAATAATTCATAAATTGATAATAACTTGACTTTCACTTCTGGGAACTGCAAGAAGAAAAAAAAACATTGTTTTTCAATATTGAAGACTAATGTACATAACTATACTAAAAAACATGCTAAAATTATATTCAAATTTATTGTAATTAAAATTTCTCTGAAACAATAGCAATCGTAAAAAAAAAAATTAAAATTAAATAACCATGCTGAAAAAAAATACAATAAAGTATTATGTATAGTCAAGCATCGTAAAAACCAAAATAAATAAAATTACTACTTAAGGGTAAAACAAAAAAAACTATTTAAAAATGCAAACCGTTACTTAACGAACAATTAAAATAAACCACTGTGTACATCGGCGTACCATACACTGTTAATCGCGTCCAAGGCGCCTAGGCCCGGGCGATCATGAATTTCTTGATTTAATGCATGCTCGGTAAAGGAAATTATGTATTCTAACCCGCAAGTTTGGTGTTCATAATATAGTTTAATATGATTACTATACAATACAGTTTGCAAAATGTTTTATTATAGTAAAAATATTACTTGGATTGGGGTTAATGTACCCTGTGTGTGGGTTGACCAAAGATGTGTACGGGTACGCCAAAACTCTGTGTACGGGTCGTCCAATATTTGGGAATGGGTTGTGGGTACGGGTTGACTTTATAAAGAATGTATGAAATTTAAATATTTCTTATTGATTGCTATCATCATCAATTGTGAACCCTCTATATGATATTAATAATAATAATAATAATAGTGTAGTTTTTGTATCGCTGTTGCTAAATGTACGGTAAATGGCATTACAGTACATCATCATCACCCAATGAAGTGCCCAAATGTGTGTGACATCATCTTTCAAGACCGGCATTGGCAATGCAGATCACCCACAGTGTGCGTGGTGGGACTAGCGAACAATGTACTGGATTAGTACATGATTAGCTAGGCAAAGAATACAGTATTTTTCCTATGATACTGTTTGTCAGCGATAAATAGGCGTAAGGATTCCACTCAGTAATATGAGTCATGTCATTTATCTATAGCCATATTATGCAATGCCTGCATCCTTTTCAATTAGGCCCAGGCCTTGCTTAGCCTTTTCACTTAATAAGAGTTGACATACAGTACTATCTCTTTACATGATAAAACTTGCACTAAAAGGCAAAATGACATTTTTATGTCGTGCAACTAAAGCATAAAACAGCCTTCCAAATGAAATTAAAACAATATTTAATGAACTTTCCCTACAGTCTTTTAAAAATCATTTAAACAATATATATAATTAACTTTATTTATTCTCTTCTTGACAAAATATGGAATCTAAATTTTACTGATTTTCCTTTTTGCCTTTTCCTTTTTCCATTTTGTTGTTAGTTTTTAGTTTTTAATCTTTTTTGTTTTTGATGCTGTATTTTTATATTTATTTACATTTTGTTTTTCTTTTACTCATTAGTTTTGTTTTTAAGTATAATTTCTTTTTTTTCATTTTGGTTTTTCTTTTATTCTTTTTACTTGCGATCCACTTGTGATACCAGTGCTACGTCACTGAAAATATTGTCACACAAAAGACAGAAGTAAATAAACTGAATATTTTATAAATTGTAATATGAGGATTACTTACTAGTACTCTATATACCGTAGTACTGTTTTAAATGGGCCTGCATCAAAAGTATATTCGGAAATTTGACACTATTAAAATCACATGCTTGGGAAACATTCTCTCGATCAATGGTTTCTAGCCAAATGATGTTTTCAATTGGGGGAGTAACGGTGACGAATTACGTAAAGTTGGGTGAATATTTTTGTAATCTTTTAGAAACGCTGTTATTTTAATAAGCAATATTGAATAATAATAATGATAATTGTTTAGGTATTTTTATACTTTTATATCATTAGTTTTTATTGTGCGCAATATTCATGTTACTTCATATTTAAGGGGCAGCTGACTCTTTTGTGTTACAGTAATAGATTTGCTAGCTGTCCCTGACCATCGTTTTCTTGTTTCTCGTGCTATTAATTGTTTATCGTTGAATAAATAAATGAAATGAAAAATTTACGGTTGCATGTGCATGGTTCAGTTGGAGTGTAAAGCATGGTAATTTTGAGTATATTCAGTATTATAACCTAGGCTTCTTAAACTAAATCTTAGGATGAGATTTTGGGGATTGAAAAACTTCAGACTTGGTATGACCATTTGAGGATGCCTGCAACCAGGGCCGTTGCCAAGCGAAGAATCTGAGCAAGGCCTGGCCTGCCTTAAATTCTTCGCCAAGAGAAAAATCCTAGAGGCCTATGCCAAGAGTTTGGTACAGGATTCAGTCCTTGATGACATGACCATACAACTATCTATCGATGACAGTAGCCCTACTAAGTACAGGACTGTACTTTTTGATGTTGTATTACCCTGTACAGTACCATCGTTCGCGTTTCAACGTCTGTCGTCTAAAGAGGTCTACAAAAATGCCAGTCAGTCTTGAAAGATGACATTACGCACATTCTGGCACTTCATTGGTTGATGGTGACATACCGGTAATTCAATTTAGCAAATTGAAGTAGAAATACGGTACCGTATCTCTAGCCACTGCGTTTTTATATAATACAGGCATGAGGGAATTTCATTTTTTTTTTTTTTTTTTTTATTAATTTGCAAGAATTTGAATATGTATGATATGGAGAAATTTTAAAAAGTATTTACATTATTGATGGCAGGTAATTATGAGGCCAAAATCAGTTCGCCGGACAGATTTTGGTCCCGGATGGCTGTTGTTCATATTTGTACTCAAGAGTTGTTACTACAGTAGTTTTGAATTCCAGACATTTCATGTCGTCCAAATTAACTACAATCAACCAATGGTTGTGTGCCCAAAGTTTATGAAGATGCCTGGTATTTATAGACTGGACCAATGCGAATTTACATTGTAAACAGACCATGTGCGGCATGCCCGGCGACTGGCAGGTACGATATCGTGCGAAAATAAATACCTGCTAATGCACACCTACGACAGATCTGGCTAAATTGAACAATTAAGAATTAAGAATTCATTTTTAATCTTCACTCCAGAAAATAACAAATGTTATATTGAGTAGGCCTACATTTTCCTTTTAAACCGGGAGGTACGCATTAAAATTGCGGGAATGCTGGTGGCTTTAAATTGATGTTTATTGATTAATGAATAATAATTCTAAACTTGGTACACTAATACTACCAACATTATTAATTTATGAAATTTGATAAGAGTTGCAAGTACTGTACAGTGTATATGACAAGTTCAATGTTAATATATAGGCCTATATCGTGATATGTTGGGTCGCATTGCTGAAAATTTGGTCAACAACATGGAGCACCAAGGCAGTGCGTAACCGTAGTTGGTTTCTGTTTGATATCTCTTTGTGGGCCAAAAAAGTGTTAATAAAATATGCTGCGTATTGTCAAGAGTCGGACTTTTTATAACGACAGCAAAAGCATCACGCATTACTGTACATGTTGAAGTAGCCTATTCTAAAAGTGCTTGTCCAAGGACAAGTGGTCCCTAAAATTTAAGTTGTCCGACCGTAACATTTCAATCTGAAAAGATAAAAAAGTAGAGTACCGGTACCTTCAGAAGAGTTACAAATTGTGATTTGTTATGAAACGTTCCGGACAGAATGTGCAGGTGACGAAAAGTCATTATGCAGGGTTACAAATTGTCAACACTCAATTTATCTTGGCAAATCATTCTCAAAATCAACATATTTGTTTAAAATATTCATTAAAAGTTCATTAGTATTGTAGGCCCTTAATTTCAAATGTGTTTTAATCATCTCAACATGTAATTTACTGTATTCTTTTTTTATAATTTCTATTTTTTTATTGGGTCAACAGGGCCGCTAAAGTCATTATCTTTGCTTTTGTTTAAATTTTCATAATTAAACTTTTTTTACATAGGGAAACTTTTAAATTTCTGTTTGATCAGAGTTTCAAAGGTACAGTACGTGCATCTGAAAAATTTGGCGTGGCACACCAAAGTTTTACCCATTCCCCATCGGGCAGCAGTTTTGGTGCCAGGAATTGCCCAACTGGGTGCAAGGTCCCCAACTGGAGGGCCGATGTCCCAGACGAGATAAAAGTGGCCGTGCATCGTCAAAAAACCTGCCGAAAATATTACAATTTAGGGGTTTCAAATGCATATTTAATCAACTTTAGCTAGAGTCTACTATATGTTAAAAATGGTATTGTATTTGCCACTAGTTGCTACTACCTCTACTGTCAATGATATTCTTGCCACTAGTTGTAACTACCAATGGTATTGTTCTTGCCACTAGTTATTACTTACCAGTGGTATTGTTCTTGCCACTAGTTGCTATTACAAATTGTATTGTTCTTACTACTAGTTGCTACTAACACTGATATTGTTATTGCCACTAGTAGCTTCTACTACCAATGATATTGTTCTTGCCACTAGTAGCTATTACTACCAATGATATTCTTCTTGCCACTAGAAGCTACTACTCCCAATGAAACTGTTCTTGCGACTAATTACTAACTACCAACTGTGTTGTTCCTGCCAGTCATTTCTTATTTGTTTTAAAAATAATCCAACATTTCTTATTTGTCTAAATACATAGAATACAAATGAAGACGTTCAAAAGGTGTTGCTTGCAAACAAATGCGACCTCTACGATCAACGGATGGTAAGCAAAGAGGAGGGAGAATCGGTAAGTACCACTAAAAATATATAATAAAAATGATCTGTTGTGTTGCCCAACAGAGCTACATTTAACCAGAGTCAATAGGTCAGTCAGACTTTGTTTCTTTTTTCCCACTGTTTGACCAGGCCTAATTCTTGGTTTAGCATCAGCTATCATTCACCACTTTTTTTAATGGAATTTGCTATAATGAATGTTGAAAGCCACAGGATCACATGAAGGCCTTTATTCCTAGTCTGACATGTAATTATTTTTTAAACAATTTGTTTTTGATCTTGTAGTTCGCACAAGAAAATGGTATGAGGTTTTTTGAGTCAAGTGCAAAGACAAATATCAATGTAGAGACAGCTATCCTGACATTAGTAGAAGACATTATTGAAAAAGTAAGTACACTCCCTCTCACCATTTTAACTTTAAACTTCCATATTTCTTGCCTTTCTTTTTCATTACACTTTTCTTTTCCTTTTATCTTTATTTAGCTTTCCATTCTTTTCAATTCCTTCTTTTCTTCTCTTTCTTTTCCTTTCTTTACCTTTTTTTTTCTCTAGCTTTTTGTTTTCAGTCTTTTTCTTTCTTTAACATTTCCTTCTTTTCTTATTCTATTCCTTTCTTTTCTTTAAATATTTCTTTTTTTCATTTTCATTCCTTTTTCTTTTGTTTCCTTTCTAGTTCATTATATCTTAATAAAAAATAGTATCATTTAATATCTAGGTGTTTTTTACATTCAAATAAAAGATATACCGTGAAGTCATGATTTAATACACAGACACATGGTTTTATTAAAAAGATGGTATTATGACAGCATAAAGTGATGAATAAAAACACTAAACTCTTGGTTTTATTTGTACAGTGTAGGCCTAGGCCTATACAGTTGTAGGCCTAGGTAACATCGTTCATATTGAGTCTTACAAACATATTAGGTCAAAGGTCACTACATATTTAAGCCAACCTTGAATTTACGAATCCCCTAATTTACGTATGCCATCCGGTCCATTACCATTTGTAAAATCGAGATTCTACTGTACTTTATAAATATTTATAAATATAGAAATTGAGCAATCCAAGTATTTTAAGTATTGCGTTATATTTTTCCGAATGTTTTTCAGACAGTATAATTTAAGCTCCTAAACATTGCATATTTTTTATAATTGTTATTCTATTTTGGATTATATTATTTCTTGCAGAATCCAACGGCCAACCTATTACCTAAATAAGTTGACACCGGCAAAAAAAAAAAAAGGAATAAGGAAAATAGTAGATGTTGTTAACCTTTTCTCATCGTCTTCATATGGTTAAATAAACATCAGTGGACTTTAAACACTATTTCTCAGCCAGCATTGACATCAAATTTGATCAGTCACTGCATCTTGCCAGTTTATTTTTGAATACAAATACTCTACACCAGGGCTGCATTATTAGCAAAGAAGAAAACACATAGTAGATATTTTTGACTTGCAGTACAGTATTATCCAATCAGAAAAAAAAATACTCACAGATGAATTTGCATAATCTTCTTTTACTTGGATTACAGGCATGTGTGGATAATAAACTATGAGATGAGGTTAACTTTTTATTATATACTAATTCTAGATTTTTCTTTTGAGTTAACCAGAAAATACAGTAAAAAAATATAAGGGAAAAATACAATAAAAAATATAAGAAAAAATTTAGAAATATAAAAATACTTACTTTAATGATATTCAATAATATTCGATATGTGCATGTACCATAAAGTTTGGGAATATCAATGAAGGGAAGATAAAATTGCAAGACTGCTCATAAAGTGATTTTAGTCTACAGTTTATAAGATCGTTGGTTTATAAGATCATTATTATTATTATTATTGTTATTAATATTACTACTATATAAGACTGATATGGTAAACTATCTATACGGGTGTATATGTATGTTTGCGTGTATGTGTATTGGTGTAGGTGTATGTGCGTGTATATGTATATATATATATATATATAGGTGTATGTGTATATATAAGCATGTGTGTATATGTTTATGTATATTATAAGTTTATTTTATCGAGTGTTTTATTAAGAAAGATAATTTCATGTCCTTATTTTACCTTATAATGTATTTTATTAACAAGTCATGAATTGTTTTATATTTCTGAATCTTAATACTTTATATAGGTATATCCTACATGTATTCAATGACATTATAATATATAATAGGAACCATAATCAATTATATTATGCAAAGTTATAATTGTTAAATTATAGAAAAAAATATCAAGCACTAATAGGTAAAAATTTATCAAAATAATAATTGTTTATAGAAATTTCATGTGATAGTGTACTTCGTGGTAGACACGTGAAGTTTTTATTATTTTTTTTTTTGCTTTACTTTCATGTAAATACTGAACATAATGTTTATTGAACCTTAACAAGAGTTAGTGAAAAAAATGAAAACAATGAAAAAAGAGAGAATAAAGGTGTGCAACACCCACGAAAGACAAAAAAAAAAAATGATCGTTGGTGTCAATAATCCCTGGTAAAAGGTCTAAAGTGTAAAAATGTGTTATCTTAGCTGTGTTCCTTAACAAAATACTTGCCATGGTTCCAAGACAGATGTCCTTTGGTCCACTGGTCCCACCACCACTGTATATAATATTTTAAAATATATGCTAATTTGTATCTATCATGTTATTATAAAGTAGCTATTTTTAAATATAGAAGAATCATATTGATATATTAAAATTAGACAAACGGAGAAAAAAGATATTAAAAATATTAAGATGTGTATTGGGGCTCCATTTCAAAGGGACCATAAAGGATTGGGCCTCTCAACTAATACAAGAACCACACTAGTGTACATAGAGACGATTAGTTGAAAGACACCAAAAGCTAAGCAAAAATTCTTGGATTTAAATTGCAAATGCCCTGTAACTCCATGACAACACTGTAATATAATATTAATACACTCAAGACAATTAAATAGCGGACGACATTTGAACTGAAATTTAAAATGGTGAACAAAATGATAAGGTATAAATGGGTAATAACATTTTCAAGATTGTTTTAAAAAGGTAGTCCTAGCCGATGCATGTTAATTGTTCCAAATAAAAAAAAATTATTGTGTTGGCCACGAACAACCGACCCAAAATGTTCGTAATTGAGTCTGTTAGACCTGTTTACTTGGTATTTGAAAATAAATCTCTGTTTTCTATAAATATTGTACGGAATTCTATTTTTGTTTTCATTGATTCTACATTGATATAGTCCTAGTCATCATAGAAATCTATAGGTAGGTAGTTCAGGAAGCTCTGTGTCTCATTCATATGATTATTGTATTTGTTTTCTTTTGTTTTTTCATTCCAATCAATCAGATATGGGACTGTTCACATTTCGTACGATTTCCAATCCAAACTCCGGACTCCGGATCTGGACCGATGGATCTGAGAGCCATTTGCATCCTGAAATCGTGCTTGGTTGGTCAAATCAATTAAACGTATACGTACGTAACCCGAACAACCGTGTTCGTCCACGATGTGAACGCAGCGTTCAAAAAATGTAGCAACTCACGATTTTTTTGTCTGGACTCGATGTGAACGTAGCTTACGGTAAGTCATGTTTTTAAGTTACTGTACCTCCAAAAGACGTTATTCCAAGATAAGCTGTTACAGAAGGGAAGAATTCCTAGATAACCTATCTCTAAAAGACGGAATAAACCATATGGTATCTGACCAATTGGATCGAAATCCAGTTTACCGAAACCTGATTTGCCAAATTTATGTGTGACTATGCCGAAACCCAATTTGCTGAATTCTAGTCACCGAAAACATGGAAACCCAGTTGATCAAAACCCAGTATGGTATATCGTAAATTGAAAGGCAGCTAACGATGAGAAACGTGTAAACCAGAGCCGTAGATAGAGAGAATTTGGCCAACTCGGTTTCACAGGATTCTGTCTGCTATACTCGCGTGTGATTGGGTGGGTCGCAAGTCAACTCGGCCACAAGCTAACTCGGCCACAAGTCAACTCGGCCACAAAAAGTTTGGCTACAGTCAACTCGGCCACAAGTCATCTCGGCCACAAATCAACTCGGCCGCAAGTCTTTACTGGTACTACATTGTACTAAGTATGTAGTAGGGGGCCTACATATATTTATAGTACCATATAAATAATAAATAATTTTTGGTTTTTTATTATTATTATTCATATTATTATTATTATTATTATTTATTAGTCTTAGTATTATAATTTTAATAATAATAGTAATTTAAAAAGTTGAATTGTTATTGGCGTTTTATTAGTATTTTTCTCATATTATTATTATTATTAATATTATTGTTGTTGTTGTCACCACCTTTATTATCGATATTATTACCCTATTATTACTAAGTAGGCCTAGTATTATAAGTATCATTATTATTATTATTACTAATTAGTATTACTATTATTATAAAAATAAACATTATCTTTAATTTATT
>NW_022687603.1:30604-31442 GCF_011630105.1 Anneissia japonica | reverse complement strand
ACTAATTAGTTATTAAAATTGATATTTAAATATCGTTATTATTACCATACTAGTATTATTACTATTTGTTAAAATAAATATTACTATTAATGTTGTTGTTATTATCACATTTATTATCGTCATAATGACTAATTAGTATTTATTGTCGTCATTGTTGTTTAATATTATTGTTGAATTAGAATGTTGTGAGTAAACAGAAGACGAACACATTAATAAATAACTCTTTTTAATTTATAGGCAATAGCATTTAAATCTCTTTTGGTAGTGTGGTGGTCCTGTTTTACTAAAACATACTGTGTACTTTATTTCAATCATATTTTGAAGAAAAATGTTGCAAAAACTTAGATTTACATTAAATAACTCGTGGCCGAGTTGACTTGTGGCCGAGTTGATTTGTGGCCGAGATGGCAGAAGCCGAGATTTTTGTGGCCGAGTTGACTTGTGGCCGAGTTGACCTGCACCCGCACTGATTGCCTCTAACAACAATGGTGAGCTACCGGTCGGCGGCCCGTCTGCGCCCAGCTAGCGGTGTTCGATCATTTCGGCCGCCACTCATTTCGGCCGCCGCGCCAAATGTATGGAACGCCAAAGGGGCCACCGAATACACAACAGCCGCCAATGAGAACGTAGTCATACAACGAATTCGATCCAACACGGCCACAGTCAACTCGGCCACAAGTTAACTCGGCCAAAAGTTAACTCGGCCACAAGTTAACTCGGCCACAAGTCAACTCGGCCACAAAAAGTTTGGCTACAGTCAACTCGGCCACAAGTCATCTCAGCCACAAATCAACTAATTAATTATTAGTCTTAGCATTAACATTATATATTGTTCAAA
>NW_022687603.1:24914-27164 GCF_011630105.1 Anneissia japonica | reverse complement strand
CATATAGAAAACAATATGACATATAGGGCTTATTTTATTATTAATATAGGCCACACACGTGTGTTTGTAACTAAATATAAGCATTTTCATCGTGGCTCTATTTATTACAATTCATAGGCCTGTTCTTTCACCATCATTACACATTGAAGCCCTTCTTTTAGGTAAAACGATCTATCTTAAATTTTCTTTCTCAAGTTTGGGACTATTATGTTTTTAAATAACTTAGAAGGCAAAGGAGGGCAAGCACAATCTTTAACCCTAAGAAATGCGCGCGAAAAATCTTTGTGTTTTTAATTCTAATTTCGTCGGAATTGATCAAAACTCCCAATTTTTAGAGGAAATTGGCCTACCTCAACAAGAAATGCTCTTATGTTATATATGGCCACACTCGTTTTTTTAAACTGAATATAAGCATTTTCCTTATGGCTTTATTTATTACAAACATATTCTTTCAACATCATTACACATTGAGGCCCTTCTTTTAGGTAAAAAGATCTATCATAAATTTTCTTTCTTGAGTTTGGGACTACGTGTTATAGCTTAGAAGGCAAAGGAAAGCAAGCCGAAGCTTTAAAATTTTTGTTTTTTTAATTCTAATTTCGTCGGAATTGATCAAAACTCCCTTAAATGTGCAATTTTTAGAGGAAATTGGCCTACCTCAACAAAATATGCGATTTAAAATTTGAGATTTTCAGGCACTTTCCCGGGTGAAAAGGGCATTCAATAGGGAAAGACTTTCCACAGATGGATATTTTCCCCTTGTCCCCCGGTGGTTACGCCACTGCGGAGAATACCTGGCGGCTTAGATCAAATGCGCTATGGACACTTTTTGAAGTGGAGAAGGGGTTGCAGGCCGGGGTATTGTGATATCTGTTCATTATATCTTCCTTTTTATTCTTGTCTTTAGGCCTATTTTTCTCTTCTCTTCTTATTTTCCTTTTTCCTTTCTTTTTCTTTCCCCTTCTTTCTATTTCCCTTGCTCTCCCCTTTTTCTTTTCTCTTCTTACCCAGCCCGGTACGACGGCTTGGTCAGCCCGGTAAAAACCGTCGGGGGGGACTGTCTGCCCAACCTGTTACGCCACTGCTTATAAGATGAATGGGAATATGAATCATGCAGATCTGGAATCAAATCTAGGTGGTGGGGTCAACATTTCTCCCCCGGGAAAATTTCGATTTCTAGATGGCGAGAAATTCTGAGGTGCCTTTTAATCACTCTTATGTTCTTCAAAATTCAAGGTTTTCCCATCTTGAAAACGGTCAGGTAATTTTTTCCCATTGTTATTACAGTAAAAAGGGCTTATGTGTGTATACATACATAAAAATTTAAAAAAAAATGAGTAGTTGCATACGAATTTTCCATGAATCGATGAATCCCAAAAAAGGGGGGTCCGGGGTTTCTTCCTCAGGAAAATTTTGATTCCTAGAAGGCGGGAAATGAGCTTTCCCGACTTCTGAGGTGTCTTTTAAATTAAAGTCATTAAAAAATACTTCAGAAGTCGGGAAATGTCATTGTCCACCATTTAGAAATCAACATTTTCCCGGGAAGAACTCGAACCTCCCTTTCTCTGGGTTCATTGATTCATTATAATAATTTTCAAGAGGGGAATACTTTGAATTTTGAAGAACTTAAAAGTAATTAAGTTCTTCAAAATTCAAGGTTTTCCACTCTTGAAAACGGTCAGATAATTTTTTCCCATTGTCATTACAGTAAATAGGCCTTATGTGTGTATACATACATAAAAAAAGATTGAGTAAGTTGCATACGTAGTTTTTCCATGAATCGATAAATCCCAAAAAGAAAGGCTGATTGTCTCTTATACACATCTAGATGTGTATAAGAGACAGGTCAGGTAAATTTTTCTCATTTTTTATTTTATGTGTGTATACATACATAAACAAATGAGTAGTTGCATGCGTATTCTTTTTCCATGAATCGATAAATCCCAAAAAGAAAGGGTGGTCCGGGGGTTCTCTCCCGGGAAAACTTTGATTCCTAGATGGCGAAAATTGAGCTTTCTCGACATTTGAAGTGTCTTTTAATGAATTTTATGTTCTTCAAAATTCTAATTTTCTAATAGCAACAAAAAGAAAATCAGCTCACGGGTCCTGAAAAGATAGGTCTAGAATTCCTTTCTTTTCCCCTTTTTTTGTTGCCCAAGGGAGGGGTCAGGACCCGACTCCCTATCCCAGATCCGCCAATGTGAATTGCGAGAAAATGTAACTCGGTCGGGTACTGGATAAACATTCTCT
>NW_022687603.1:21583-24312 GCF_011630105.1 Anneissia japonica | reverse complement strand
AGATGTGATCGCATCCACTGGAATACTCTCGCTTTTATGTATACTTTATACAGTCAATAAAGTGCGCCCTCTCTAATGAGATTACTTTTTGTACTTCGCATCTCGCACAATGCGGTCGTTCAGTTAGGCTGAGATGTGTTTGTTTAAGTGTCAAAATCTCAGTCAGAATCAGTTTTTTAACAAATTTGAAATAATTCATATGAAATATTATATTTCACAAGCATCAATACTAGCAACGGAAAATATCATGTCGGCCGTTTTTATGTGTGATAACAGAACCTAAAATCGAGGTAAGGCTAGGCCTAGCCAGCAGCGTTGGATAGGCTAATGTTTTCGGCGCCTACGATATTTCTTCTCACGGCCTATCGCAAAATCAACATGAAAAATTCATCCGCATTTATTTTTTGTGTGGAACACAAACAAATCAAATTTCAGTCTTATTTTACATTTTTTTCATTCTTAGGAATGTCTAAATTCAGTTAAACTAGCAATTCCGTATTATATTTATAAATCTTCATAACATTATACAAAAATTAGATTTTTCTTAAAAATTGAAATTTTGCCGGGAATGGGGCTTTAAGCTAGCGTTCGTTAATCATTCAGTCTGGAAATCTCGCTAGTTATGCCATGGATTAACGTACGCCCGGGGTTAAATACACCTGGCGTATCTCTCAGGTCTTATTTTACATTTTTTTCATTCTTAGGAATGTCTAAATTCAGTTAAACTAGCAATTCCGTATTGTATTTATAAATCTTCATAACATTATACAAAAATTAGATTTTTCTTAAAAATTGAAATTTTGCCGGGAATGGGGCTTTAAGCTAGCGTTCGTTAATCATTCAGTCTGGAAATCTCGCTAGTTATGCCATGGATTAACGTACGCCCTATGATTCACATTTTTTTTCGTTAGCAACAATTTGGCAATAACATGCATTTATATGCTTCCCCCAGAGCAGTTGTGCAACAAAGCGTTTGATTTTAACCAGTAAATGTCTTTATAATAAACAATGTTCTCCTGATTAGATATTTTCGGACTTTTAGTATGTTATTATTTGTATATTTCAGGAACGGATTACGTAAAATATTTATGTTAATTCTGTGTTCATTATAACTCTGTCTAAAGGAGAGCACCTTGTTTTCCCGACGTGCACTACATATAATAGTCAATCACTATGGCTGCGCAATTGTTTCCATTTTGAAGCTGATACATTCATCTCATAAAATATTAAACATATGAATATTTTCCACCAACAAAAGTTTCGGAAATTAAATTAAACCTTTTTTTGGTGGAAAATATTCATATGTTTAATATTTTAGTGCGCGTCGGGAAACAAGGTGCTCTCCTTTTCGCCATGTTCAATTTTTTGGTAAACTATGCCTGCTGAAAATTTGATGACGAGGAACTCATCGGACTTCACGTTCTTCACGTGCTGCGGCAGTTTGATCTTGGTTTCTTGCATAGCGCTGCATGCGCGTAGCTTTTTCGAGTGATCTCCTTCTCAGTATTATTTATTTATTGACACTTCACCTTTAGAACGGTGGCACACACAACTCTTGTGGTGCGGTCCAACAACAATAACAAACTAAAATACAAAAGTAACAACCAAATAAAAAAACCATATAAAGAAAGCAAATTAACCAGGAATGCAGATAAAGCCAGTAGCTTAACTCAAAAAGAAAAACTACAGTACAGGCTTAAATTTTGAAAATGTAAACTAAAGGACAGAATCAAAACGAAAAAGAAATAAATAAATAAATAAAAAAATAAAAATGAAATCAAAATTAAAACAGGAATAACAAAAATCAAGTAAAAAAAAGAGAAAAAGCACCAAAATCATGAACATCGATACACCCATATACACATGTACATACACATAATACATACACGCACATACATACACATATATATACATACATACATATATATACATACATACATACATACATACATATACATACCTACACACACACGCACATACTCACACACATACAGACACACACTGTACATGCATACACATATACAGTATTATAACTGTAATACCTCCATATCCATGATATAACTAGAAAGTTCAGTATCTTACGTCATCATGCATGTTTGGGGATTTTCCCCACCACTGCGCCAGGCCAGTGAATAAATACAATACCATACCAGGTGGCCATGTTGTTGCAACGTAAGAGCAGGTAATAAGTCTGTCTGAGGCCTAGGTAGGTCCGTATACTACCACTCTGCAATTATACTGCGTCCACTTTCGGTTCGAAGGAGACTAGTAGGACCACTGTTCCCTGGTAGGACCTATACATACACTACTAAATTATTGAATTCGCTCACGATCATGATGTATGTAGAAGCTTTGTGGAACATCCAAAACTAGCCTAGGCTAAAACTTGGAATTAATTTAGAGTATCATCGTGTATTTATAGTAGAACTCGGAGTAGATGTAGGCTGGCTAGCTAGGCCTATCGTCACGGTCATCCTGTTGGTCCATCCAGCCAATATTTTGGGTGACAGACGATCGGGCACACGAGACGATCGGGCCCGTTTATTTAGCCGATCGGGCCCACTTTTGAAAAGTGGGCCCGATCGCGATTTTTTTCCCGTACGAAACATTTGCATGAAACTTCACTCGGGCCATCTCGGATTGACTCGAGTGAGTACGATACGAGGAACAAGAGCAGACACTTCGCAATGTCGTGACGCTCGAGTTTTACTATTATTGCTCTTTCTATG
>NW_022687603.1:18081-19712 GCF_011630105.1 Anneissia japonica | reverse complement strand
CCTATATATATGTATAAATATATCACCGTGGCTAGAGATACGGTACCATATTTTTACTTCGTTTTGCTAAAGGTACGGTAAATTGCATCACGTCACCATCACCCAACGAAATGCCAGAATGTGCGTGACATCATTTTTTTAAGACTGGAATTGCATATCACCCGCAATGAGCGGTGGAAGGAGAACGCTCATGTACGTACAGTATTGGGAAATTAGAACATAAAAAGCACAATATCGTTAGACTTTACTGTCATCGTTAAATAGGCCGGCGTAGTGGTTCCACTTTATAGTAAAAGTAGGCCTGTATGAATTCTCTTGTTTTTACAGTATATTCATTTTTTTATTTCAAGTGTTGTCATATAAATAGATTACCAAATACTAGCAGTAGTATGTGTATACATGGTGTTTTGGCCTAAGTCCTGAGGATGATGCCTTGCTTTATAAGGGTATATAAATGACATGACTCTTATTATTGAGTGGTACGCCTATTTTTCTATAACAGTATAAGAATATATGCTGTGATGGTGACGTAATGCCATTTACCGTACCTTTAGCAAATTGAAGTAGAAATACGGTACCGTATCTCTAACCACGGCGTAAATATATATATAAATATATGGAAAACGAGCGTGGAGAAAAAGATCTGAATTGAAGCACTTGCAAATTTTATCGTAGATTAAGTAATTTTGTTTGCCTTAACATTATTGTTGAGTTTGTTTATGGTACAGGTGGCCCTTCGAAATTTGTGACAGGCAAAGCAGGTTGTACTGTATTTCCTTGTCATGTTTTTCGGGGAGCTACTTGCCTCATCAGCAGCACTACTCACTTGTGTTTATTTCATGTTTACTTAAGATTCCCATGCTTTGTTTCGTAAGGCCAAAAAAAATATATATACTTGTTTAGCGTCAAGGCCCGACCCTGATTTTCTAGCCACCTCTCTTTTTTCTTTCTTTTTCTTTTTTTTTTTTTGTAAAAAAAGTGCTGAAAATCGACTAAAAAATGCCGATAATAGAGGAAAAACTATGGTTTCTTTCATCTTCAGCACAGGGAACCAGATGTGAAGTGCTCCACCAAGTGTGTTTTCTTTTTCTTCAGAAAAAAAATAGATTCCTCACACATGTGTGCTTGTTGACAGAAATCGCGGACAATTTGATCGTAGGCGTACATGTTTTTATTTGGTTCTTTTTAGATAATAAACAATGTTTTAAATATAATACTGATAAAGTACAATACTATGAAGAAAAATAATAGTTTACGACCTATGCTTCAATTGGCAGATGTTTTAGGTCTAGCCTAAGTACTACCAAACTAGGCCTAGACCCCTAGTTAGTAGTAAGTATGGTTAGGCCTACCTGGTCTACGCCTAGCCTAGCACTGCAGCAGTTAGCCTACGGAACCACAATGCTTATTAAAATAAATATTGTACAAACAAATCTTTTATGTAAAATTTAGTGTCTGTTATAGCATTTGTAAAAGATTTGGCTTGGCACCAATGCAGTTTTTGAATCTCTAGGCCTAAGAAGCCTACACATTATGGGCCTAGCCTCCTAGGCTAGGCCTAGGCCAGCAAAAAAAAAAAAAATCCGCCCCCCCCTCGCCCCTGAAAATTTCTGAGGGTGTGACGCTAAACA
>NW_022687603.1:13344-17709 GCF_011630105.1 Anneissia japonica | reverse complement strand
TTTATATATAGATTAAAAGGCAAAATACTGAAAAACAACGATGCTGTGGGAAACAATGGCTGGATCTCGGTAGAGATACAAAAATGATAAGCAACAGCTAAAAAGTAAACGTAAGTGAACAGCCAGAAATAGAACCAGAGCTTTCGGACGACACTAGTCCTTCCTCAGTGGCGAGTGAGTGAGGGTTGAAAAAGCCAGATAGTATAAAGTGAGAATTTCATGCAAGCATGATTAGAAACAATAGGCTAGGTGGGAGTAGAATAAATAGCCTGAACAAGTAAACAGGAAGGCCAAAACTAAACTTTAGAGGCATGCCTCAATGAATAAGCCAAATGATTTATCCAGAATAATTTGGAATGCCATAAGTTTAATTTAGTGTACTGGGAGAACGTTCCTAATATTGAGTCCAAATGGTGTGGTGGTTTTAAGTAAAAGTTCCCAGTGATTCTCTTTGTCTTTGCGATTTGTGTCGCTCCAATTGGCATTATGGTCAATTGCAATCACTCAGAAATTTGAAATTGAATGACCAGCTAAATTGAAATGTTCGGCTACTGGTTGATCAAGCTTAGATGTTCTGGTAGCTGATCTGTGTTGTGTCATTCTCAGAGTGTTTTTTGTTTCTCCGACATATTGTTTACCACAAATATTACAATATATGAGATAAATGACATTTTTGGTGAGGCAATTAATTATGGCTGTCGCAAGAGTTAGAATTTGCCTCTTGAATTTAGATCGTACTAATATATCACGAAGGTTAGGTGGTCTGCAATAGGCTATGAACGGTGTATCCAGAAAAACAGACCTAAGACGTTCTGTGGTCTGTAGAATGGGCATATGTTTCTGAATTATAGCCCTTAGTGGTGGTAACCTAGGGTGATAGGTAGTGACCAGTGGCATTGACGTGGTTTGTACGTCAGTGTTTGAGCACGAGGTATGTCCTTTGCTTTTTTTACAGCATTTTCGATGGGTCCTCGATGATAATTTCTATTCCGGAGATGTCCGGATAGCTCTTCTGTGCGATTCTGAAAATTTAAATCCGAAGAACAAATACGTCTCATGCGCAATGCTTGGCTGTACGGAATGTTTTTTGTACAGTGCGGGGGATGACAGCTGCTAGGGAGCACTGCTAGGGAGCAGGTACATATGCTTATCCGTGGGTTTACGGAAGAGATTAGTTTTGAGTGCACCATTTTCCATGGTCATGGTGATGTCCAGAAAATCCACACTGCTTGTGGATTTGTTAGCAGTGAATTTGATTGTGGGATGAGCCGAATTAATGTTCGATAGGAACGTATCCAAACTATCTTCACCATGGGTCCAGATCATGAAAATATCATCAATGTAACGAAACCAAACATCTGGTTTCTTGGGCTCTAGGGACAGGAAATTGGCCTCAAATTGTCCCATAAATAAGTTAGCAAAAGATGGAGCCCTTTTGGTGCCCATCGCTGTGCCATGAATTTGAAGGTAATGACCGTCGCCGAAGACAAAGTTATTGTTGGTCAGAATTAGCATAAGTTCACGGAGATGTGATTTAGATGGGGTTTTGCCCCGAATTTGTTTGTAATTTGAAATGCACGCATTACCACCTTCTTCATGAGGGATATTAGTATATAATAACGAAACATCAAGTGTAGCCAGAACAGTATTATCAAGTGTAGCCAGAACAGTATTATTAGGTAAATTTGAAATTTGGTTAATTTTGCGGATAAAGTTCGTGGAGTCCTGAATGTACGAGGGGAGAGCAACAACATATGGTCTCAATAAATCATCCACATATTCAGAAATATTTTCTGTAGCAGTACCGTTGCCCGAAATGATGGGTCTGCCAGGATGGCCTGCTTTGTGGATTTTGGGTAGGAAACATCCTGGTGCCGGATCGACCTGGATGAGACGGGGTCCAATTTCGGGATCGATGGAACCTTTTTTAACCATCTTAAATACAGATTTTTCCACTTCCTTAGAAATTTCCGGAGTGGGGTCCTCTGTGAGCTCTGGGCAAAATTTGAGTCCTCGGGATAGAAGTTTGGTTTCTCCTTCGGAAAGCTGACAGTTAATTTGAACAACTGAATCCGTGGTGTTGCACGGATTATCACTAAAGCTAAAACTAAAATATATATATATGTAGAATATAATATAACGTAACAGTAAAGAAACTCAAATACGTAAGATGTTGACTTTAGAAACACTTATGTATATATGTATGTATATATATGTATGTATATATATATGTATGTATATGTATATATGTATATGTATATATGTATATGTATATAAAATCAAACGAGTAGGTGGCTGCATCGGCTTCAATAAAATAGTAATAAAACGCATAAAGCAAAAGTGTAGAGTAGCCGTAACTTTTAATGGTAAAAAACACAAACGTTTTCGGGCATCGCCCTTCATCAGGGCTATGCCCTAAACGATGCCCTAAACATATATATATATATATATGTGTGTGGGGGGGGGTGTATATAATATCTACAATGATGATTTTAATATATAAACTACATATTCTGATCAACTTATAGTAGAATGGAGACAAGAAATAATGTATGTATATATACACATACATGTGTATATATATATATATTTATATATATATATATACTATATATATCTACTTTGAATGATAAATGTTATAACTTCTAATTATGTGTGGATTAATAATTGTTATATTGAATTGGAAAATAATATATATGTATATGATGTTTTCAATTTCCGAACATTTTTTTTTAATTTTGATTAATTTGAGAAGGTCGAGACACTTTCACAACCGACTGCACCCATGTGATGGTGATATTAATGATAATAAATATGCCTAACGATAGGAATGTAAATATCATTCAGCCTAAGGTCATCAATTAGATTGTTTGTATATAGGCCTACTTGTAGGTATCACAACATTTTTATCGGCCTAATGACAAACTTCTTTAGAATGATGCTGATGTTAAAACTATTTTTAAAAGGTCAGCAATGGGACAGTTTCTGTGGATAAGCTTACGGAAAATATTTTTTTATTTTTTTCTTCCGAATTTTGTGTTCAACAGAAGAGTTAAGCTTGAAATTATAATATTTAAAAAAGGACACGACTAAAAGCTAACGCCTTTAAAGTCACGGACATATCAATGAACGCTACTGTAAGGCAACAGTCAATTTATGTCCAACAAACATACTATAAGCTTCACGGGGAAGGTGCAAAGTTAATAGTTATTTTTGCAAGGGTAACACCTTAACGATACTTCCAATAAACATAGCTGGTACATACAAAAGGGAAGTGTTAAGACAACGCCTAATGGTTATTCAACTGCTAATACAGCGAACGTCATGACAATCGGGCAAGTTTAGGTACATGCCCCACAAAGCCGACTTCGCCATCGTCAAGAAGGTCAATTTTGTGTTAAGAAAATGTTCACAGTAATAATACTTTTAATATCTGTAATTATTACTGTCTGTGAGATTATTGCCCGATTATTAAAAATATGGATAACTTTTTTTACTACGAAATTAGCAATTAAGAAAGTATAACACATAATACAAGTATTGTATGTCATGCGATGTCAATAATATACATGGATTCTCCTCTGTCATGTATAATAGAACGCTTCGTATATGCAGAGAAAAGTGCTCTATACATAAATATAAATGTCTCAACCTTGTTTGGGATTTTCTGCTACAGCTGTGTCATCTTGAGACAGGCCAGCAGACATTTCCACGTCAAATATTAACGTTGAAACGTCATGTACTGACGTCAACAAGAGGTTGGATAAGTGTTGGATTTGAAAGGTGGATCGACGTCAAATATCAAAGTTGAAACAACGTCGAGTACCGACGTCGAAAAGAGGTTGGATAAATGCTGAATTTGAAAGGTGGATCGACGTCAAATATCAACGTTGAAACGTGAAGTACCGACGTCGACAAGAGGTTGGATAAATGTTGGATTTGAGAGGTGGATCGATGTCAAATATCAACGTTGAAACAACGTCAAGTACTGACGTCGACAAGAGGTTGGATAAATGTTGGATTTGAAAAAGTGAATCGACGTCAAATATCAACGTTGAAGCAACGTCAAGTACTGATGTCGACAAGAGGTTTGATAAATGTTGGATTTGAAAGATGGTCGACGTCAAATATCAATGTTTAAACAACGTCAAGTACCGACGTCGACAAGAGGTTGGATAAATTTTGGATTTGAAAGGTGGATCGACGTCAAAATATCAATGTTGAAACAACTTCAAGTACCGTCGCACAGTGGGCCAGAATCAATTCAAAGTGTGCCAAAAGTCGAAAATAGGTAATGTGACAACTTCAACTTTTAAAGGTTGTTTGAGGTCGAGAACATCCTAAATTATATTAATCCACCAATAA
>NW_022687603.1:8579-13290 GCF_011630105.1 Anneissia japonica | reverse complement strand
AAGTTGTATTTTACTCGTAAAATGATAAAATTGACAGTTTTGAAAAACTCCCTATGACTTTACTTAGATGAAAGCAGTCAACTTGATACTTCTTGTAGTATTTGCCTATTGTTAACTAAATTAGATAGTAAAATAAAAAATGACATTATTGGTATATTTTTAGAATAAGGACATTAAATATGAGCCAAAAACGCTTAAAAACATTTTTTTCATAAAACCAACTTAAAAGTTAGAATTGCCGGCGATTTTCGTCATGCTTTTGACATCAACATTTCTGGCAGAGCCTAAGCTTTACGTTAATGCCAAGTTTAGCTGCCAATATCTGCCACCCTGCATTTAGCAAGCGATTTAATATACCCCCCCCCCTACAAAAGCGCCATTTTTTAATTAAGGTATACGATAAAATCATTCCTGCAGCCATTGGGTGCCAAATGTAAAAACAAGTACACTCGATTTCCAGTGTCATATCTAGGAGTGAAATGGGGGGAAGGTCATTGGTGGATCTGGAGGGGTCAGGGTCCTGACCACACCCCCTTGGACAAAAACATTAAATAAATAAATATTTAAAAAATAATTCTAGACTTTTCCAGGACCCGTAAGCTGATTATTGAATTTTGTGTTACAATTGGACAATTAAATGTCGGAAATGCTCAATCAAAATTTTGATAGGGGGAGGACCCCGTTTCAAAAAAGAAAAGAAAAAAAAAAGAATGCGTAAGCAATTAATCATATTTATACCTCTACACACTGTATTAAAAATCAGAAAAATTTACCTGACCGTTTTCAATAGGGTAAACCTTGATTTTGTTTTCATTAAAGGTCATTAAAAGATACTTCAGAAGTCTGAAAAGCTCACTTCCCGCAATCTAGGAATCAAAATTTTCCAGGGGCTAACATGATTCCACCTCTCCCCCGGTTCCTTCTTAGGGTTCATTGATTCATTAAAAAACGTCAAGAGAGGGAAACCAAAATTTCAGAAGTTGAGAAAACCCGTTTCCCGACATATAGGAATCAACATTTTCCCACCACCGTCCTATTTGGGGTTCATCGGTTCATGGAAAACAAAATAGGCCTACGTATACAACTACTCTTTTTTTATACACACATAGGCCTGTTTACTGTAATAAGAATGACAAAGTTGACATGACTGTTTTCAAGGGAGGGAAAATCTTGAACTTTAAACAACTTAATTGTCATTAAAATACACCTCAAAAGTCGGAAAATCTCATTTCTCGCCATTTAGGAAACAACATTTTTCCGGGGAGGACCTCTACCCCCTTTCATTTTGAGGTCAATTATTCTAGGAATCATTTTTTCCGACACTTTCTCTTTTGTTTTTATTTTTTTATTTATTTTTTTTTTAAACATTTTGACTCCATCCTAAATCTGAAGCCAAATTGCCTCTGGAGATTATAAGGGCATCCCAAGGTGAGTGATGAGATGGGGGTAAATGCCCGATGAAGTGGGACCGCTCATTTAATTTCTTTATTTCATTTATTTATTTAGCATCCATTCAAATACAACAATTATTGCTCACGCAAATTATAGCGATATTATGTAATTTCAGTCTGTTTGACTGTGATCTTTTGTGCTTATTTTCACTGGTGAGGGTTGACTGATGGGGTGGACGTGGACTAAGGGGGTACTGCAGGTGCTTTAACACTCCACCTTCCACCCTTTTCTTTGAAGAAATGTATTTTAATAATGTCACATAAAGTGTAAAATGTTCTAATTTGAATTTGCCGGTCTAGAAACCCTCATTCGTGTCATACTGAGCTCTGGCAAGATATTCTGTCTTGAGCTCTGGCAAGTTATTCTGTCTAGATCTTAAATTTTACGTCGTCCAATAAAAAAAAAATACTTTAATGACGTCATACATATTTAAATATGCTTGCGTTGAAATCTACAGGTTATAAAACCCCTCATATGTTCTAATAACCAAGGTAATATGAATCTGCCTAGGTATTACAATGAATATTTTACTCATCCAATAAAAAAACAGTAATTTGATGACGTCATACATATTTAAAAATAGTTTAATCGAATTCAGCAGGTTTGAAAACCCCTAAAACAGTCTTAACATGAACATAATCAGTATTTTCTTATGAGTATTGACTTTTGGCACACTTTGAAACAATTCTGGCCCACTGTGCGTCGTCGACCAAAATTTCAACGTTGGAACAACGCCAAGTACCGACGTCGACAGGAGGTTGGATAAACGTTGGATTTGAAAGGTGAATCGACGTCATATATCAACGTTGGACCAACATCACGGATCGACGTCGACAGGAGGTTGGATAAACGTTGGATTTGAAAGGTGAATCGACGTCATAATAACGACGTATCAACGACGAGAATCGACGTTGAATAGAAGTTGAATTTAGGTTGTTCAGTGACTGACATGGTTTCAACGTCGACTCAACGTAATTGCTCAACGTTGAATCGACGCAACATTGTGACGTTGTATCGACGAATAGTATCGACATTGAAAAGTCGTTCAATTTAGGTTGTTCAGTCAACTGACCTAATCTCAATGTCGAATCAACCTAAGTGTACAACAATGAATCGACGTCATATCACGACGGTGTATATATCACGACGGTGTATCTCAATGACGAGAATCGACGTTGAATAGGAGTTGAATTTAGGTTATGCATACATTGACTGACATAGTTTCAACGTCCATTCAACTTCAGTGTTCAAAGTTGAATCAACAGTCGACGTTAAATAGACGTTGAATTCTGGTTGTAGAATCGACTGACCTAAGTTTAACGTTGATCCAAAGTCAGTGTAAAATAGGGAACCAACCCCACATGACGACATTGTATCAACGACGAGAATCGACGTTGAATAGGACTTGAAATTAGGTTGTTCAGTGACTGACATGGTTTCAACGTGGATTCAACGTTGAATCAACGCCACATTGTGACGTATCGACGAACAGAATCGACTTTGAATAGACTTTGAATTCCGGTTTGTTGAATCGACTGACCTAAATTTAACGTTGATTCAACGTCAGTGTAAAACGTGGAACCAACGTCACATTACGACGTTGCAACGACGAGAATCGACGTTGAATAGGAGTTGAATTTAGGTTGTTTCGTGACTTCAACGTCAGTGTTCAACGTTGAATCTACGCCACAATCGACATTTAATAGACGTTGAAATTAGGTTGTCTATTTATCTGACCTAATCTCAACGTCGAATCAATCTCAGTGTACAACGTTGAAACGTCATATAACGACGTTGTATCAACGACGAGAATCGACGTTGAATAAGAGTTGAATTTAGGTTATACATTGACTGACATAGTTTCAACTTTGATACAACGTCAGTGTTCAACGTTGAATCCACGCCACATTGCGACGAACAGAATCTACGTTGAATAGACGTTGCTTTCCAGTTGTTGAATCGACTGACCTAATTTTAACGTTGATTCAACGTCAGTGTAAAACGTGGAACCAACGTCGCACCACGACATATCAACCTAAATTCGGATGTTGAATAGAAGTTGAATTTAGTTGTTTAGTGAATGACATAGTTTTTTAACGTCGATTCAACGTCAGTATTCAACGTTGAAACAACGCCACATTGCAACGTTGTATCGACGAACAGAATCGACGTTGAATTCCGGTTGCTGAATCGACTGACCTAATTTTAACGTTGATTCAACGTCAGTGTAAAACGTGGAACCAACGTCACATCACGACGTTTTATCAACGACGAAAATCGACGTTGAATTCCGGTTGTTGAATCGACTGACCTAATTTCAACATTGATTCAACGTCAGTATAAAACGTGGAACCAACGTCACATTACGACGTTCAGGCCCGTAGCCAGGGGGGGTTTTTATGGTTCGGGCGAACCCCCTTTTCCAGCGAACCCCCTCGAATTTTTGAATGATTCCCACCCGTTTTTAAATTGTAGCCTGCATTACAAGCCTACATTCATAGAATATGTCAGCTTCCAGAAGTTCGGAGATTTAAATTAAAACGCAATTCCTTTACGATGGCACACATAAGGATGGCAAACATCGATAAAAACCCGGTTGCCGTCTCAACTTTCACTGGCCTTTGGCTGAATGTTTGTAAGAAATGTACCAACCGGTAACGAAACCGGTCGCCGTCTACCTAGAGTAAATGGTGCCACCAAACGAAGCTAAAGTTTTGCGACTTATCCACCAAATGCAAATAAAGTTTTGCGACCTAATCACCTAAATGTGGATTGTGTGGTTAGTAAATTCCATAGCCATACTGGACTCTCCTTTTTTTTCATCCCAAACAAAATATTATTAATAAATCAATATAGTCCATCTCAGTCATCATAGCCAGTCTCAAAATTAGGCTAGGAAGTTTGTTTTAAACAGCAGATACGCTACAGAACGGAGTGCGTCAAAACGAGTGTTTGTTAATGTTTAGTGATAAAGATCATGAAATAGTCCTGGTGGGTTATTGATTTTAAAATCAATTAGCCTAGCCTAGATGTTGACTAGCTAGGTTCGCTCCTTGTTCATTTAGATACAGAATTATACCCCGACGACAACAAAGTGTAGCCCTAGGCCTAAGTACAGTAGAACGTACTACAGGTAGGCCTACTAGGCCTAGGCTTTTGTTGTAAAAGTTGAAGTGCATGTACAGGATGCGCCATAGGCCTATATTTAAAAAAATACATTTTGTTAATTATTATTGGTTGGCCTGGGACGGACCTAAGC
>NW_022687603.1:7934-8498 GCF_011630105.1 Anneissia japonica | reverse complement strand
AGAAAGAATTTATCGAACATTTATCTACATAAAAACAAGAATAATATTGTAGAAATTGTATTTCTAAAGATTTTGTAGACAATAAATATTCAGTAAGATATACTAAAAACGATTATTAATTCTGAAATGTGCATCTCAGCTATTATTAATCAGTAGGCTATGTATTATGTTATAAAGTCTTAAAATATTAATTTCGAATTATGCTATATTTTGGGCTCTGACTTAATTTAACGATGGCCCTATCAGTAGTAATGGCAGTATTTGTGCTTTTTTTAGCCATGTAGTAAAATAGTACTATTATTATGAGAGTCAAGGAGTAGTAGTAGAAGAAGAAGAGGAGGAGGAGGAAAAAGAAGAATAGCTTTTTTTTTGTTTTATAATAATAAACGTGTTGAGTATATTGATACTGATTATGCGATGAGCTTTTTTTTATATCTTTCGGTGTGATTTAAACATGCCAATTCTCAGAAAATAATTTCTAATTTTATTATATTACCACCTTTTCATTACATAGATCTTTTTCAAAACATAGGCCAAACTGCTTTTATAACATTATTATAGACC
>NW_022687603.1:0-7685 GCF_011630105.1 Anneissia japonica | reverse complement strand
GTCTGGTGTTGCCCAAAAACTACGTTTACAATTAGGCCTATTTTGTCATACTTGGTATTGAACTTAATGCACTAGAACGTAAAAACGTAAATTTTTCCCCTTTTGCGGCCCCCTAGCTTCAGTCTAGTTGCTCGCTTCACTCACAAATAACGCACCCTGCGAGTTCTGAAAGCTTCGCTAAATCCCTCCGAGTTCAGCTTGCCCCCTGCGTTTTCGTTTCGACCCCTCCCTTAGATTTTTCACCGTACGCGTCACATCACGACGTATCAACGTTGAATTTCGGTTGTTGAATCGACTGACCTAATTTCAACATTGATTCAACGTCAGTATAAAACGTGGAACCAAAGTCACATTGCGACGTTGTATCGACAAGAATCGACGTTGAATAGGATTTGAATTTAGGTTGCTCAGTGACTAACATAGTTTCGACGTCAGTGTTCAACGTTGAATCAACGCGATGTTGTGTCGACGAACAGAATCAATGTTGAATAGACGTTGAATACCGGTTGTTGAATCAACTGACCTAAATTTAACGTTGATTCAACGTCATTATGCAACGTTAAAACAACGCCACATTGCGACTTTGTATTGACGAACAGAATCGATGTTGAACAGACGTTGAATTCCGGTTGCTGAATCGACTGACCTAATTTTAACGTTGATTCAACGTCAATGTAAAACGTGGAACCAACGTCACATCACGACGTATCAACGACGAGAATTGACGTTGAATTCTGGTTGAATCGACTGACCTAATTTCAACATTGATTCAACGTCCGTGTAAAACGTGGAACCAACATCACCTTACGATGTTGTAATGACGTTGAATTTGGTTGTTCACTGACTGACATATTTTCAACGTCGATTCAACGTCAACTGTTCAACATTGAATCAACGTGAAATTGCGACGTATCTACATCGTAAATCGACGTTGAATAGACGTTGAATTCCGGTTGTTGAGTCGACTGACCTAATTTCAACGTTGATTCAACGTCAGTGTAAAATGTGGAACCAACCATCACGATGTTGTATCAACGATGAGAATCGACGTTGACAAGACGTGAATTTTCGTTGTTGAATGACCTAATTTCAACGTTAATGCAACATTAAGGTTGATCAACGTCCCAACCTGATTTCGACGTCGAACCAACGTCAGTATGTCTGCTGGGAGGATTTCAAACACGCAATAAGACATCAATGAAATAACACTAACCTACACTGAACTACATAATACCGTACATACTATTTAATATTTGTCTAACAAATAAACATTTAGGCTGCTATCATAAATAAATTGCATGTATACTTTTAGACATTATTGTGTGTTAGTCCATGGGTGCAGGCTACCACCACCCAAATAAACGTAATCTGTATTGAATATCAAGTTGTACAACACAAAACATTACATTTATTAATTATTCACTGAAACTTACCTTAGTTTACAACTTCAAGTACAGTTTTACCATTCATTATAAATAAAAATGAATGATAAAACAGAAAATAATGCAGTTACGTCTGCTATAGGGTTCTAGGTATAAATAGGTTTGTCTGTTTGCCCTCCTCACTTTCCCCCCTACCTGAGAAAAAAATAAGGGTGGCAAAGCAAGAAAACTTTTTTTCTGCTTTGTTCTTTACATATAAAAAAATGTGTTAAAAAAACTCTTTTCAAACAGCCCCTTTTTATCATTTATAAAAAAGAAGGGCAAACAAACAATTTATATTTTAGGCATAATAGACCGTCTCAACGGCTATATTGCTTTGATAGAATCCACATTCCCTCTTAACTGAAAAAAAGAAAAATATTAACGAAATCATTGTGCTTGAATTACCTGTAAATAGACATACACCACGGCATAGATGACGACTCCAAACAAGTGGGTGTGGGATAATGCCCATATGGCGCCTCATACATGAGGAAATGGGCCAGATCGTCTTTTGAAAAATGGGCCTAAACGTCTACCCGCCGTTTAGAAAATTGGCCCGAAAGTCTACATCGGTGGGCCCGATCTTCCACACTTGTTGGGGCCGATCGTTTCGTGTGCCCGATCGTCTGTAATTCCCTTACCGGTCACAGTTGGTCTTAAATTAGCACATAATAATATATTTTTTTTAAAGTCACCATCTAACTTAAGATCATAGTTTCATTGGATATATTGCTACTGGGCAGACTTTTCAAATTAGTAAAATGCATTTTGTTGTATGTCATGGAAAAATATTGTAAACTAGATTTGAACTCGTCACTAAAGACGAGTTTGGTGATCCGCCGTACTTTGACCCTTAAAAACATTTTTTTGACCATGATAACGTCATCAAAATGTAAAAAGAAGTCAAATATGTGAAAGGGAATTGTCTCAGCTATAACATACTCAAAGACGATCGATCAAGGATAAGCGAGATACGTTCAAATGCGTATTTTCAAAAATGACGTCATAGCTATGAATCACTTTCTTTGAATTCAGATGCCAATATGATGACGTCACAATGTCCGATCGGCCATTATGATCTATAAAATCATATTTACAACTTATGTGCTTTCAGAATATGTAATAAAAATTGGGGGTCACCTTTCATCCTAAGGAGCTATACTGATTAAAAATAGGCCTGATTTTAGCATATTTTCACTGTATATCGGCACAAATCCGCGCAGATACCTATATTTGATTGCGCACGTACGGCATTGCTATTGGTCATAAGATGACCAAAAAAGAATGGAAATTTGTGAAAACAATGTCAGGAACCCAAACTATGTGAAAAAACATAATTACTAGCTTCTGTACGTGCTGCGCGCATCAAAATGCGCGTGCGTAGTGGAAAAAAGTGATTTTGAACATTTTAAAAATTTGCACGTAATTTGCGTAATGAAGCGCACGCGTGAAATGAAGGTACAGTACATTCAACATTAACCCGAAGTTAATGCTCACTTAATACGATTTTGAAATGGCAATTGGTTAGGCTGATATGATTGATAATGTAAAAACGCAAAATTGCGCGTAGATTACGTCACGTATGACTGGTCACCTTAAAAACCTCACCATGACTATTCCAGGCAAAGCTAAATTAATCGATGACGCGATCTTTTGTGTGTAACTCGTGGCATTATTGAGATATCGTGCGAACAAAAATACGGAGAAATAAAGAAGAATAAGAAAAAAGATGATGATCCTGACAATTACAAGAGGTGATCCGCTGGAGAGCGGATCACCAAAAACAAAGTTGATTAAAGATTGGAATCATACCACTGGACAAGGCAGTACAAGCTTTCATTTCACAATTTCTGTCCTTTCATTGATATGCTTACTGTATGTTAATTTTCAGGAGTTAAAGATTGAAGTAGTAGTGGCTGTACAAATGACAACGAACATGGGAAGAAGTAAAGGTAAACTTGAAAAATATTTCAATATTTTTAAATTTCAGTCCGTGTTAAATTTATCTGAACATTTTTGGATGTATACTCATAGTTACCAACTGTCTCGCATCGTGTTGGACGGTCCTGCATTTCAATGTGATTTTTTATGAAATACGCATTTTGCAGAAACACATGTGTGATCATAAATTTGTCACGTATTTAGCACAAGTCTATGCGTGATAAAAAATTATTACATATTCATGTGTATAAAATGAGAAGAAAATGGTTTTATTGAAACTGTAAAAACGGTCATACAGTAACTTGAGTCATTAGAGAGCTTTCGTTTTCTCGTTCGAGCAGGGTTGGGCGCCAGGAAGAGCTGGCCCACCCATTTGGGAGAAAAAGCACAATTCGTTGGGGAGAAAAAAAAATTATGTGTTTTCTACATATTAGTAGACTTTAAATTTGATTGAATCAGCCTTTGAAATCCCTAAATTGTGAACTTTTTGGTGGATTCCCCCCCTTGACCACTTTCAACACCTTTTAATCGAAGTTTGACTTAAAGCCCACTTTGCTTTCGTTGGGGAAAATTCACGCCCCGTCTGGGCACAACCCCGCCAGGGACCTTCCCCTCCCCCCTCGCAAATCCTGGTGCCACCCTTGCATTCGAGAATCAATTCAACTCAGCCAACCAAGAGCTTAATAAAAGGAGGCGCGTGTGGTCTTGCTCGCTCATTGTCACAACCAGCACTTGATTATGTGATCTCAAACCAGGGTTCCGCCCCTGAACCCCCTTCCACAACCAACTGGTGTAGTCACGCATTCCAAGCCTCCCAAATCATATCTCATAGCTGTATTTATCATTGTGACACTAAAGTTTTATCATATCATATATTATATTAATTTCGGAAATTTCATCCAGTGTTATCTACCATGAAACCTTAAAAAGAAGCCTTTCGCTTTTTTTTTTTTTTTTTTTTTTTTTTTAAAAAAGCCTAAATTATCAAAATTTTGGCAGTCATGGCACACCACTTCTAGTAGTTGAAACCTCTGCATCAAACATGCAACAAATAGCAATCTTTGCCCGTTCTGTAGGCCTAAACATGAAAATTTAAGACACATAGGCAGTTAAATGTTGTTTTCTTTACTAAGATAATGTAAATCAACATTATTGTGGTCATTATAAAGTGGGCTGCTGCTGTTTTGTGGTCAAGAAATTTTAGAAATATAATTATTATCCATTCTGCAATGCAGAACATGTGGCCGTCATTGACTATGACAACCTTAGTTGACATCTCCAAAAATGTAGACAAAAAAAAATGAATGAAGTGATTGTGGCTATTGACATGTCTGCAGCAGATTGGAAATAAAATATAAACTAGTACAACCAAGCATATGAGCCAGACACTGCCATGGGACACAGTACTTTTACCTGTTTCAAAAGGTTGTCTTTTTTCATTATTATGTTTTATTTTTGTTTACATCATAGAATCAACTTTTGCAGAATTGATGTTAGTTGTGTCAAATTGGTATGATGAACGCATACCCATCAGTATGCTGAAAGTATTATTCAGGGACCATATAGACGATACTTTTGCATTATATATTTCTTCTAAGACGATAGACTTAATGAATATGCTGATAACATTTGGAAGTTTGAGTCCAACTGACCTTACTCTCCTCTATGATACTATTATGGCAACAAAGCAATTTGGTCTGGGGCATGAAATTCAAAATAGAATGCCATCATTCCAAATTGCCAAAAATATCAGGAAGAAAGTAATTACAACATTCACACTGCATCGGCAAAGACTTGTAAAGCTGGGAATGGCGCTCACTCCAAGTGATGTACAAAAGCTTTGTCATCTGTATAAGGTCAAACACACAGATAGATGGAGTTTAATCATGGATCTAGAACATAATATGGTCATTTGTGAAGAAAACATGGATACATTCATTGACAAGTTGAAGACACATAATCTACATCAAGCTGTGAAATCTCTAACAGAAGGTTTATTTTTTCTTTTATGTAAATAAAATAATATAAATAAATTCACTATAATGCTTTCCATTTGAAAAATTTGCACTAAAGGCTGTGAACATAAAATATGGAATACAATGAAACATAAAAGATAATTTGAAGAAAAGTTTATTTGAAATTGAGACATGACATCACAAAACCCCTTGCTCTTAAAATCAGTAATTTCATTCTCGCCTTCGTTAGTGGACGGGAAATTCTGACTTTAAGCCCCATTTCCAGCAAAATTTCAGTAAAAGAAAATTTTTTTACAAAAAATGCATATGCATTACTCCATTATTATATATATATTATAAACCATGGAAAAGTATTGGCGTAAATTATAGTTTTACATGAAAGGATTAAAAATAGAGAAATAGAGACCATTACTCATAGGAGATTACCATTTTCTCGACGACTTCTTCATTACTAGACAAATTTGTAGGTTGTAGATCGCATCTTTTGTGTATACGTTACTGTCAATAAAGTGTGCCCTCTCTAATGAGATTAGTTTTTGTACTTTGCATCTGCACACTGGTAAGATGTACCAATCAGCGGTAATTAACTAATTAATGGTAAATTGAATTTTAATTAGACTTCATTACTTAACAAACAATGATATCTATTTACTTTTAACGTTGAGGGAAACCATACACATGCTTTACACCATCTATGAATCAAGATGGGGAAACCTTGAATTTTGAAGAACTTAAAAGTTATTAAAAGACACCTCAGTCCTAGACCATCTAGGAATAAAATTTTTCTTTTGGAGCACCCAACACCCTCCCCCTCCTTTTTCTTTTGGTTTTCTTATGAAAAAACTGGGACCACCACCCCACCCATATGTCAACTCAGATCCACTCTTGAGTCTATATATAGATATTCTACCAGTAATAAAATGTTAAATTAAATTTCAGACATTCCAAACCCATCTTCAAACCCAGGAGAAGCAAGTGGTAAGATAAATTATGTTTGTATTGGTGTAATATTATTTATTACTGTGTCTATTTTACATTTTTTTCAAAACCTGTGAACACAATGAAAAACAGAGGTAATGCACCTAATAAATGTCTAGGATTCGAAACCTGCTAGGTGTAAAAAAAGAGCTAACAACATCACAGTCAATCACACAATTGAATAACAATCAATACTTTATTATTGAAGACAAAATAATGGTTTTTTTTTTAAGTTTTACACTGGACTGCTTCACTAGGCACACTTGAATGTATTTCAGACTTTCCAGAAATGACTCTGTGGGATGGTGCAAAATGTGGTGTGAACAAATTCCTTTTTTAATTCAAAATGTCTTTAGTACAAATATGTTATTGTATTTGAAATGTTTGCAAAATATTAATTATAAGGTAGAATTTCTACCAAGCAAGGGGTAAGATAGATTATGTTTGTATTGGTGTCATGCTACTGTCTATTTTACATTCTTTGGCCTAGTAGATGCAAATGAATAACACACCGGGGAACTTTGCCTGTGTAGTCCAGTCATGTGCAGTACATATACTTTTGACTTTTTCGAATGTCGATCCAAAAGTATGCAGCGCTGATAGATGTTCAATTACAGATATACAGATACATACATACAGATATATTTATATATATATACACTGTATTTATTTATATATTTATATATATATATATATATATTATTTTATATATACTCTATTTATTTATATATTTTTATATTTTTTGTATATTTATATATATATATATATTTATTTGTATATTCATTTATATATATATATGTATATGTTTATATATATATTTATTTATATATTTATATGTTTATATATATATTTATATAAATTATTTTTTATATATTGTTTGTATATTTATTTGTGAATTTATATATATATATATTATATATTAATATGTTCATATATTTATATATATGTATATTTATTTGTATATTTATTTATATATATTAATATGTTCCTATATTTTTTATATATTTTTTATATTTTTGTATATATATATTTATATGTATATATATATATTTATATATTTATTAATATATAAATAAATATGTAAATACATAAATATATATAAATAAATATACAAATAAATATATAAGTGAATATATGAATAATTACAGTATATATAATATAATACAGAATACAGTATATATAAATAAATATATAGATATATATATATACAAATAAATATATTAATATTTATATGTGGAGTTGAATAGCTTGGTGGTTAAGATGCTTGCCTTCCAATCCCAGGGTCCTGGGTTCAATTCCTGCCAGTTGCAGGATTTTTCTCACGACCAAAACAACTCCACTCCCTAAATCTCATATGGAGATTTAG
>NW_022687602.1:0-1143 GCF_011630105.1 Anneissia japonica | reverse complement strand
GTTCATCATATCACATGCATATATAGGGTCATTATGTTTTAAAAACATATTGGTATCATCCGCAAAGATGATGAGTTCTATATCTTTGCACACCGAAAAAATGTCATTAATAAATAATAGGAACAAAAGAGGACCAAGTATGGATCCTTGCGGAACACCAAGAGTCAGTTCTCTTTTTACGGATTCCCCAGATTCTATAGCAACATATTGTGTTCTGTGGGCTAAGTAACTTTTGTACCAATCTAATACACTCCACCGTATGCCATAATATCTCATTTTGTCAATAAGTAATTTGTGATCAATCGTATCGAATGCTTTTGATAAGTCTAAAAATACACCTATAATAAATGATTTGTTTTCAATAGCTGATGTTATTTTTTCTATGGTTTGTAATAGGACGTGAATTGTAGAGTGTTGTTGCCGAAAACCATATTGAGAACTGTTTATTATGTGATATTTGTTAAGAAAGGAAATAGTCTGATCATAGACCACTCTTTCGAATATTTTTGAAAGACAGGGTAAGATTGATATGGGTCGATAATTATCAATGTTATGTTTATCGCCACTTTTGAATACGGGTATAGTTTTTGCAATTTTTAATTCATCAGGGAAACAACCGGTTGTAAGTGAAAGGTTTATCATGTGTGTAATAGGCTTAGTAAAGTAAATATAATTATGTTTAATGTAACTAGCGCTTATGTCATCGTGCCCTTGTGCTTTATTTGTCCCAAGTTTATTAATATATATAATTTATTCTTCTTCGATTGTAGGCCTAAAAAACATTAAATTAAGATAGTTACCCGTCAAAAATGACGTTGGATTAGGCCTATTTGTCTGATTATCTTGTTCTAGATTATCAGCTAATTTTTTCCCAACGTTAACATAAAAAGTATTAAATGCTTCAGATTTTGCATTTGGGTTTGTGTATGTCTTTGATTTATCAGTGACGTCAGTCGGTATGTTAGGTTTTTTGCTTCTTCCGAGAAGTTGATTAATGGCCTTCCATGTTTCTTTCAGATTATTTTTATTTTTTTCAAAATTAGTAAGTACGTTTCTATATCTGGTATATTTAATTTTATTTTATTCGATGATTTTTTTAGATATTTACTATATAACTTGTTTTTAGTCTGGATTGCCTTGGCA
>NW_022687601.1:0-857 GCF_011630105.1 Anneissia japonica | reverse complement strand
TGTCAACATGTGATTAATTGCTCACATATATGAATTCATAAAAATATTTTAAGTAATCACAGATCATTTAAAAGCCTTTTACGGGCCTACATACATATTTTTGGTAAGCCCTATATCTGAACAATTCCAGTACTGAATAATTTACTATAAATACTTCATAGTAATAGGATTAATTATCATATGAAATATATTGTAGAAAAAATGTATACATTGTGCAACACAGAAATTGAGATTTAAAAAAAAAAAATTGGGTCATATAATTATAATATATTTATTTATGGTAAAATATACTATGCTGCAATTTTATTTTTGTATGATTTTATTTATTCATGATATTACACAAAAATATGTTTGTTTTATATAGAGACATTTCTTTAAATAAACATACTATTTTGAATCATTGTTTTGTTCAAATCGTCGCTCACATCACGAACTAACACAATCAAAGTAGATTGTGTTAGTTTGTGAAATCACAGTAGCGCGTCAAAACGAGCGCGTATTGGTTGTCAAGCAATTTTGTATTCTTTACCACACAAAAAGTCCTTAACGACAACAGCGCGTATTTTGACGCGCTTTTTTTATTTCACGAACTAACACAATTGAATTTAATTGTGTTAGTTCATGATGTGAGCGACGAAATGTTAGCTAGGCTTTGTTAAATACTTGGTTGTTCCCGCAGTCATTGTGTAGTCTTACATAGCATGATGCTCTATCGTCTTAGCATTTATTTGTGTAAAAAGTATGATTAAAGGGACAAATGTAAAATATGCTGTACACCATTGGTCATTGGTATGAATTGTCATATATTTATTCAAGTATTCTTCTGCTAATGCCTATACATTCCCTTTATTATCATA
>NW_022687600.1:0-1139 GCF_011630105.1 Anneissia japonica | reverse complement strand
TCGATTCATGGAAAAACTACGTATGCAACTTACTCAATCTTTTTTTTATGTATGTATACACACATCAGGCCTATTTACTGTAATAACAATGGGAAAAAAATTATCTGAAAGTTTTCAAGAGTGGAAAACCTTGAATTTTGAAGAACTTAATAACTTTTAAGTTCTTCAAAATTCAAGGTGTTCCCCTCTTGAAAATTATTATAATGTATCAATGAACCCAGGGAAAGGAATGTTCGAGTTCTTCCCGGGGAAATGTTGATTTCTAAATGGTGAACAATGAGATTTCCCGACTTCTGAAGTATTTTTTAATGACTTTAATTTAAAAGACACCTCAGAAGTCGGGAAAGCTCATTTCCCGCCTTCTAGGAATCAAAATTTTCCCTGGGGAGGAATGTTGACCCCACCACCTAGATTTGATTCCAGATCTGCATGATTCATATTCCCATTCATCTTATAAACAGTGGCGTAACAGGCGGGGCAGGGGGCAGACTGTCCCCCCCCAACTGACGGTTTTTACCGTGCTGACCAAGCTGTCGTACCGGGCTGGGTAAGAAGAGAAAAGAAAGAGGGGAGAGGGAGGGAAAGAGAAAGAAGGGGAAAGAAAGAGAAAGGAAAAAGGAAAAGAGAAGAGAAAAATAAAGACAAGAATAAAAAGGAAGATATAATGAAAGATATCACAATACCCCTGCCTGCAACAAGTTCTCCACTTCAAAAAGTGTCCATAGCGCATTTGATCTAAGCCGCCAGGTATTCTCCGCAGTGGCGTAATCACCGGGGACAAGGGGAAAATATCCATCTGTGGAAAGTCTTTCCTCATTGAATGCCCTTTTCACCCGGGAAAGTGCCTGAAAATCTCAAATTTTAAATCGCATATTTTGTTGAGGTAGGCCAATTTCCTCAAAAAATTGCACATTTTAGGGAGTTTTGATCAATTCCGACGAAATTAGAATTTAAAAAACAAATATTTTTCGCGCGCTTCGCGCGCATTTTTCATGTTAAAGCTTGTGTTTGCTCCCCTTTGCCTTCTAAGTTATAACACATAGTCCCAAACCCAAGAAAGAAAATTTAAGATAAATCGTTTTACCTATTAAAGAAGGGCCTCAATGTGTAATGATGTTGAAAGAATATGTTTGTAATAA
>NW_022687599.1:0-1209 GCF_011630105.1 Anneissia japonica | reverse complement strand
CGGGGGCGACTTGGTTAGGGGGTGACTTGACAAGGGGGCGACTTTGTAGGGGGTGACTTTACAAGGGGACGACTAGACTGTTCGTACTGATATTGTATTTGTACTGAAATTTAGAGTAGGATAGTTACTGTAGGGTTGTGTAGGGAAGTGTTTTAGAAATTAGATCGCACACTCTTTGGCTGGTTTGAGAAAGACTTACTAGGGGGAGTGTGGACTATTAAGTACCTACACAAATATTTTATAGTTTAGGAGTATTAGTAAAGGCGTTACCTCTTTAGTATTTGGGAGAGGGTGGTATTTAGGCGCAGCCATTGTTAAGATGTGCAGGCTTTGTTTTCTTACTCAAGGGAAAAATCGATAGTTGTGTAATACGCATTCCTCATTCATTTGCATCGGGGCCTAGATTAGTCAGGCCCTAACTACACTACACACAACAGTTACCTAGCATATGTATGGCCTAGGCTAGCTAACCTAGCTAGGCCTAGGGCCAGCTGGGTGTCGGTCAATCCGTACCCAAACCAACCCGTAACTATACCAACCCATATCCACTTTGGTCAAACCGTACCCAAATTTAGGTCAATCCGTACTCACGTCATTTCGGTCAACCCGTACCCAAAAGATATTTGTATCTGTACGATCTTGTGCGGTCTGCAGGATTGTCGTTGCCGTTAATATTAAGGTAAGTTTTCTCTCGGGGCCTTTTTTTATCTTTTCTCATAATTTTCAATTAGTTTTAATTTTCTCTGCTTCGTTTTTTCCCCTCTAGGCATATTCTTTATTAGTGTTCTTTTTTTCTCTTTCTCATAATTTTCAATTTTATTTTCATTAATTCTCTGGTTTTAATTTTTTCTTTCTCTTTTCTTTTGTCTTTGGGCCTATACTTTATTTCTTTATTATGTATTTACTTATTTTATATACATACATACACACATACACCCATACATGTATACATACATATATATACACATACATATATATACATATATATATATATATATATATATATATATACATACATATATATACATATATATATATACACATACATATATATACATACTTATATATACATATACATACATATATATATATACATATACATATATATACATACATATATATACATATATATATTGCAGATTATAATATTTACGCTCCTTTACATTGTGCTGCTAAGGTAGTACATTGTTTTGTAGAGCACTCTTATTT
>NW_022687598.1:0-1091 GCF_011630105.1 Anneissia japonica | reverse complement strand
TAGCAAAATTGTTCTGCCAAATGTACTGGAGCGGAGGAGGAAACAAAAATAAAATTTTATTTGCGAAGATTGGATTGCTAGGCTTAGACGCTCTATTTTAACATACATATTTTTAACATAGGCCTACCTATATAAATATTTATTATCGGAGGAATTTTACAGCTGCGGCGGTCGGAATAAATATATAAAAAAATTTTTAGCGGGTACGCTAATACTAATAGAATATTATTTTTATTCGAAATTATCATTTTCGGCATGCGGCGGGTACGCGAAACAAGGTATACTTATTGCGTTAAAATGTTATGGAACGATCCGCCTATGATATATGGTTTATCTTTTTATTTCGTCTGGTGAGTATCTCTTGAAAAGACTATGTGAGACAGGCTCATTTTACAAGCATTGTGATTTAATGTTTTTGTGACTACAGGAGAAAAAAAATTGCGCCTGCCCGCCACACTCGCATACATTTCGGGGATTTTTTTGGCCCCTATTTGGAAGATTATATGGTTGGCCTTGTGTATTATTTACAATATCTAAGCCAAGCTACTAATCTTGTTGACTTATACATTTGATTATCTCAAAGAGGCCTACTATTCAAATCACTTAACTAAAACAAAACATTTGTAACAAAATATAGCTAAGGATTCGTTTAATATTTTCATGGCTTACCTTTGATGATAAATGTCTTTGAGCAGTATGTTTCGTGACGAACGGGGAACCTTCAGCATACTTCAATATATCTTTCAAAGCCTGACCACGAATTCGGCCATCACCCTTTATCTTCTCTATATACTTTCTGCAAACTTTGCACCAGATCTTGGTAACCATCTCTTTTCCATTTATATTTTTTGTTTCGTAGCCAAAGATCGACAAATTCCAACTTTTAAATGTTGTTAACTGTATGGGTTTTCCCTTCACCTCTGCAGCAGCCATGGTTTAAGATGGTTGCCACCGAATGATCAAATGACTACGAGTACTGTCATTATTTATAAAACTTCGAAGGTTGTTTTCAGGAGATCTTTCAAATTTAAGGTGTCAGACAATCAGGCACTGGGTCTAGGGCTTAAGTCCGAAAAATTGGCCCATCGTCC
>NW_022687597.1:0-936 GCF_011630105.1 Anneissia japonica | reverse complement strand
TAAACTAGCAAATCCGTATTATATTTATAAATCTTTATAACATTATACAAAAATTAGATTTTTTTTAAAAATTGAAATTTTGCCGGGAATGGGGCTTTAAAACAACAAAGAGAATAATAGAACGAGAGCAAAGACCCGTTCGTAAAAACGTCACGCCTGTGTAGGACGCCAACTAACGGTTGTATATACTTTTTTAACCAAGAGAACATTTTTGAGTGTCGCCCTCTATAGTCGGCACCATTACTGGGGGGTGGCATTTGCGAAGTTGGGAGATGCAATGCGGAGTTTAGTTTTCATTGCAGTAGTTGCTGAGAACAACAGGGTTTTTTCGACAGTAGCAGCTGTATAATGTCGTCAGTCTTCAACCTATATTTTATCACAATCCAAGATACGTATATTTCGTGTATTTAAGACAGAATATTAATAACGATAGGAATTAGGGGCCTCGATAGATCGTATACTGTATATATTACGTTAGGCCTAGCTAGCCTGTAGGGAACACCGTGTCCCAGACTACTACGAGGCCTAGGCCGTCTAAAGGGTAGCCGATCATTTCGGTCTCGCTTTGTTTCGGTCGCGCTTTGTTTCGGTCGCGCTTCGTTTCGGTCGCGGTTTATTTCGAACAAATATATGGAGCGCCGAAGGAGTTGCGAAAACGAAAAATTTAATATGCCTAGGCCCTATATATTTTAGTTCGTGAATCGGTTTATCTTAGGCCTTAGTATTATTGTTTTGCTATCTTTCCAATAACAAAATATCTTTCTACTATATTGTCTTCCTTCCATTTACGGTGATATATTCATGATTGCAACATGATCTTGTAATTGAAACAATGGAATTTAGTATGTGCTTCATGCTATTCTTTTTGTTACGTTTTCATATACTATACTTTAATAATTATGGTCAATAAAATGTATCTTTGATTTTAATTGAATT
>NW_022687596.1:0-681 GCF_011630105.1 Anneissia japonica | reverse complement strand
CTAGAAACAATATAGGTACATATAATATAAATCAAGATAGCCGTTAACACTGTTAAATTATATATGGTAGAGACTAAACGGCGGTACTGACGGCATGACGAAACAATGAACATAGTAAGACAATACAAACGGCTACGTCTGTGTATATTATATATATATTGTCATGAATTCCTACTTGACATATTTCCGAGCGGTATAGAAATGACAAGGAATACCTCTTTGACATATAAAATATAAACACAGCTCACAATGTTGTAAAACAACTCTCAAATAAACTTTTATTCTGTATAAACTCCAACAAGAACCCGGTCTCAAAACACTACAATAATATTCACATAAACATGTTTCAAAAAGAGCTCCAGAAAGATAAAACTGTCAGCTTATATACCCTAGCTGCACTATTCCAGAGCATTCAAGATCAATCTATATTGCCTAAGTTCCTCATTGGTCACCTTACATTATAATTAACCAATAATAGGCTTATTTGCCTCTACAGTACCAAAGATTCTGGAAGCTTCCATATAGTACTCTTGGATTCTACATGGTGTCATGTTTTCCTACCAATGTGGTTTACACTGTTTCTTTGATCAATTAAATGTTATTCGAGAATGTTCTATGTATTAAATATGTTAAAGTAAGGCAAGGAATGGTAATTTATTACAATATATATATATACACACA
>NW_022687595.1:0-4924 GCF_011630105.1 Anneissia japonica | reverse complement strand
ACAGTGTTTCAATAATATTCATATAAAAGTTCAGATTTTTGTCATAAACTTTTTTCAACCTTGTGTTTACTGTTGTGTAGTTAAATGTATATACCCAGTGAGTGATCAGAGAGATGGTGAAAGTGCTGATGGGATGCAACTGGCTGAACTGAGGTATATTAAAAATTTATTTGTTTCACATTATTGGAATCATCAATTGCTTTACTTTTATTCATTAATTCAGTCCATATTACCAAGGTCTTCAAGCAGTTAAACAAAAATCACAGGCATGGCAAGAAATACTGATTAATGTTATTTATTTACATTGCATGCAAATAAAAACATTTGAAATTTTACATCAACCTCAATGTGTTTATTTTTTGAAGTAATTCAGCCTCAGTTTTTTAAAATGTACATTTTTTTTAATTATAGAAAAAAAAGGGAAAAAAAAGCCGATTCCAAATAGAATCAAAATATATTATATATTTACAGGAATTTCCTGTCTCATTAAAAGTCGATGAACATTACTTCTTGCCCTTCCTACTATGCATATGTAGGCCTAGATAAGTAATGCAATACACATTCAGTACAGCACGGTCGACTTTGGCTTAAAAAACTACGGTATGACAGTCGACAGAAGACGATTTACTACCTCTAAAATCTTACAACTATTACCAATGCATTTTATTTAAAAGCTGGTATACTTATATCATATTGAAATATTCTACTAAAACCGGAGAACTTTCGTCCAAATTGCTACACATTGTCACTTTCCTCGCGACATTGTTTACATTAGTTACCGAGTTTACAAGAACGTTAGTGATTGGCTAATAGCGTCTCATCAATGCTTAACAGGTATGGTAACTGTGCTGTGATTGGGTACTGCTTTCGCGAGCGACATTATTTTTTCGAAGATAAATTCTCATTTTTGGTTACAGTTTCTCCAAATTTACGATTGCCGACAATTATATTATGTTTCAATAAAATAGTATTGACATTTTTGTGCGAATGCCAAGTAGCGCGGATCGGTGGGTCACAGAATTCGTAAACTAAGCTGATTTTGGAGCCTCAACCCACGGTCTATTAATGCTAAGGAAGCTGACACTCATTGGAGTAAATTGGAGGTACCAACAAGGGTAAGTAAATCTACTTTATCTTATCCAAAACCATGTTTTAATTGTGGACGGATCGGTCATTTGTATAGAAATTGTAATATGAAGCGTCCTGGGCCTAACATGCAAAGCAAATTTGGGAGACGAAAAGACACTGGGGGCGTATGTGCTGAGGTAAGTGACCATTTACCCATTATGAATGGAACAATTGGGAAAGGACCAAAAGAAAAGAAAGTGGTGGTTCTTAGAGATACGGGGTGTACTTCAGTGGTGGTTAAGAAGTCCTTGGTAGAAGATGATGAATTTATTGGTCGTAAAGGTAAATGTATTCTATTGGATGGTACGGAAAGGGTGGTGCCCTTAGCTAAAGTGTGGGTTGACATATTTTAAAGGGTTTGTTACGGCGTTGTGCATGAATAATCTATTATATGATCTAATTGTGGGGATTATTTTTTTTGGTCGGAGGTCTAGGAAATGTGGAAATGGGGTTTAATGTTCAACGTGGATCTTTAGTGGGACGAGTGAAGACCCGTAGTATGATAGAAAAGGAAAATAAACCGTTTCAGCCATTACTAGTTAACAGTGCTGGTGAATCGTCAACGTCGGTCGAAGATATAGCTGATGCACAACGGAAGGATCCAAGCCTTGAGAAGCTATGGACTTATGTTGGGGATGGAAAAGAAAGACTAACAGGTAAAGGGAAATGTTTCAAAATTTAAAGAAAAACGAGGACTTTTGTTCAGAGTTTTTATTCCACTGAAAAGTCAGATACCTGTTGATCAATTGGTGGTTCCATCGTCGTACCGTACCAAGGTAATGAGTTTAGCCCATGACGTCCCGATGGCAGGTCATCTTGGAGTAGGAAAAATGATGGAAAAGATCTTGAATGTGTTCTATTGGCCAGGTCTACGAGGGGATATTCAAAGATATTGCAGATCGTGCGACATTTGTCAGAAAACAGTGGACAAAGGTAGGGTTGGTAGAGCATTATTAGGGAAAATGCCTTTAATTGATACTCCATTTAAGAGAATTGCGGTGGTAGGACCAATACACCCGGCTTCTGAAAAAGGTAATCGTTACATTTTAGTTGTAGTGGATTATGCAACCCGATACCCAAAGGCAGTGGCTTTACCTAGGATAGAGGCAGAGCGTGTGACAGAGGCACTGGTAGAAGTGTATTCCAGACTTGATATACCGGAAGAGGTACTTACTGACAGAGGTGCGCAGTTCACTTCCGCTGCCATGGCTGAGGTTAATCGCTTGCTAGCCATTAATCATTTAACCACTACACCTTACCATCCGCAATGCAACGGCCTTGTCGAAAGATTTAATGGAACTCTTAAGAAAATGCTTAAGAGAATGTGTAGTGAGCGCCCAAAAGATTGGGACCGTTATTTACCAGCTTTAATATTTGCATACAAGGAAGCCCCGCAAGAAAGTTTAGGGTTCTCACCATTTTCATTGATGTTTGGTAGGAGTGTTAGGGGGCCGCTTTCTATTCTTAAAGAGTTGTGGACTGAAACTGAAGTTACAGAAGAGGTAAGGACCACTTATGATTATGTCATTAACTTACAACAGCGTTTACAAGATACATGTAAGTTAGCTTCAGATGAACTGACTAAGTCATCTGCCAGATATCGGAAGTATTATGATGTTCGTGCAAAAGATAGACAATTTAAAGTTGACGACTTAGTTTTGATGATGCGACCCACAGATAACAACAAATTGCTAATGCAATGTAGTGGACCCTATGCCATAGTCGGTAAGGTAGGTAAAAATGATTATCGAGTAAATGTTAAGGGCAACATTAAAACATTACATGCTAACCTTTTGAAAAGATACTACCCTAGAGAGGAAGAAACCTTAGAGACTGGTTTAGCAGGAATAGCATTTGTGGAGGAGGAACCGGAAGAGTTAGAAACTGAGAGTATGTTGAAGGTGACATTGCTTTCCAAAAGTCAAAGGAAGGTCCCTCTGATGTTGTACTCGGAGATATGGACACGGAAAAGGTTGGACAGGTAAGAGGTCTCTTAAACGAGTATGAACATGTCTTTACCGATTTGCCAGGTAAGACAAATTTGTTAGAATTTTCAATACATTTAACGACAGACAAACCCGTTCGTTCAAGGCCCTATGCCGAACCACTCTCAACCCAGGGGGTTATAAAACAAGAAATAAAGTCCATGTTACATATGGGAGTTATTGAACCCTCCCAATCAGCATATGCTTCACCTATAGTACTTGTTAGGAAGCAAGATGGTTCGAACAGGTTTTGTATTGATTATAGAAAATTAAACACCATTACCAAGTTTGATCCAGAACCAATAACAAATGCTGATGATCTGTTTTCCAAGTTAGGCCAAGGTAAGTATTTTTCTAAAATCGACTTAGCTAAGGGTTATTGGCAAATTCCGATTGCTGAAGTAAACAGGGAGAAAACAGCTTTTGTAACATCCCAGGGTTTATACCAGTTTAGGGTAATGCCATTTGGGATGGTAAACGCCCCAGCAGCTTTCTCGCGCATGATGCGTAAATTACTTGATGGTCTTGAGGGAGTTGTCAATTACATTGACGATATCCTAATTTTTTCTAAAGATTGGAATGAGCATTTGAATTGTTTAGAACAAGTTCTTAATCGGCTCAGAGAAGCAGGGTTAACGGCTCGACCGTCTAAATGCTTGTTAGGATTTGAATCCTTAGATTTTTTGGGTCATGTGATAGGTAGGGGAGAGGTAAGGCCCAGAATGACTACAATCCAAGCGATTATGAATGCTACGGTTCCTAAAACTAAAAAGGAAGTACGGTCCTTTATAGGCTTAACAAGCTATTATCGAAAATTTGTACCAAATTTTGCGGCAATTGCGTCTCCCTTGACAGATTTGACGAAAAAGGGAGCACCCAGCAAAGTTGTTTGGGGGAACGCGCAGGACATAGCATTTAATACGTTAAAAGCACGAGTCCATTCTGAGCCGATATTGAAATAACCTGACCCAGAGAAAACATTTATTTTAGCCATAGATGCGTCTGATGTAGGCATTGGAGCTGTATTGATGCAGGAGTGGGATGGTGTAAAGCACCCAGTGAGTTTTGCAAGTAGAAAATTGCTTGAGAGGGAGCAGAGATATGCAGTGGTTGAGCGAGAATGTCTTGCGATGATTTGGGCTGTTAATAAGTTTAATGTATTTCTGTATGGTAAAGAATTTATTTTGGAGACCGATCACCAATCTTTAATGTACCTAATGAAAGCAAAATGTAATAATAGCAGAGTTATGAGATGGGCTTTAAGTTTACAACCTTACCGATTTACGGTAAGGGCAGTAAAGGGATCAGATAATTCTGGCCCAGATTTCCTTAGACGTTGTAGTGAGGAATAAGTAATAGATGTTGACGAAATTATCGCATAATTCTTGTGAATTGGTGTTTCGAAATTTCCGGACGTCTTGTGAAGATGTATTTTGTTATCTTAAAGCATGCATGTTATCTTAAAGCATGCATGTTAAGAAAATATTTCTAACAGAAGTTGTGAATTTAAATTGCCATACATGTTCCTATGATGTTGTTTTGAAAATTTAACAGGAAGATGATATTTAGAAATTGATGGATACTAAGAGTATCATCTTAAGTTGGGGGATGTTGTCACAGAGTGATGATGATGATGATTATTATTATTATTATTATTATTATGATGATGATGATGATGATGATGATGATGATGATGATGGTTATTATTATTATTATTATTATTATTATTATTATTATTATTAATATTAATATTAATATTAATATTATTATTATTATTATTATTAATATTATTATTATTAATAATATTAATA
>NW_022687594.1:0-817 GCF_011630105.1 Anneissia japonica | reverse complement strand
TTTGGGAGGTAAAAAAAGAAAGAAAACGAAAAAAAATGATAGCCCACAACGCCTCAAATGATATTTTCATGCGTCTAGAACACAAAAATTTCGCGGACCCCCTGGGAGATTGTTGTCTCGTTCGGCCCAAATTTCGGCCCCTCTCCCCATTTTGGACATCTCTGGATCCGCCCCTGACTAAAACGTATCTTAAGGGGAACTTAGACAATGGAAAAATTAGAGATCAATTAAAAAAACGACGTATTTAGGGGAAAATAACACAAAAGATATTCCCCTAGGCTTAGTTATTAATTAAAGGCCTAGTAAATAGTATCTGTAGGTTCTTGATTAAAATGCTTAGGCCAAGTGAATTAATGCCGAAATGGTTATTATTATTATTATTATTATTATTATTATTATTATTATTATTATTATTATTATTATTATTATTGTTATTATTATTGTTTATTATTATGTTACTAAAATCTACCTTAAGGGGAACTTAGAATGGAGAAATTACAGAAAAACGTTAAGTGGAAAAATAACATGACGTTAAGGGGAAAGTAACACAAGAGATATTCACTTAGGCTTAGTTATTAATTTAGGCCTAGTAAATATTATCTATAGCTTCTTTGATTACAATGCTTACGCCAAGTTAATTGGTGATCCGCTACACTAGCGGATCACCTATTGTTATTGTACAGAATCATCTTCTTTTTTGGTGATCCGCAACTAGTGCGGATCACCTATTGTTATTGTCAGGATCATCATCATTGGTGATCCGCTAACACTAGCGGATCACCTCTTGTTATTGTCAGGATCATCATCATCATCTTCA
>NW_022687593.1:199453-205820 GCF_011630105.1 Anneissia japonica | reverse complement strand
CAATGATTTTTTAAATATTTTGTTTAAATATATGAACCTTTTTTTGAACAATTAGCTCACTAGAATAGGAAGTGGTTTAAATAGAAACGTGGCTCCTTTAATGACAGTTGTTAAAGTGAACCGTCATTGGACTGACAGTACGAGTGGTTTCATCTGTTTGTCTCGCGTGCTTATGGCGTAATACGAACGTTTACTATTAATTTGTACGCATCACCAACGAATAATTGTCTGATTCTTTGCCTAGTCTTTCATTGGTGAGTGTGCTCACAGATTGTATTTAGGTGGCACCAGGATTTGCCAGACGGGGGGTCAGACGCCCTCGAAGGTAAATGGCGCAATGTCCCCGACGACAAAATATTGGGCGTGATCGGGCGACAATTTAGGGGTTTCAAAAGCTTGTATTTAAAAGATTTTAGAATCTAATAATAGGCCTATGTAGAAAATACACTTTATTTCTCCCAGACGAATTGGGCTTTTTCTCCCCGACGGGGGAGGAGGCCTTAGCCCCGACAGGAGCTGGCGCTCTTACCCTCCCCGTGATTCATTTTCTAAATATTATTTTAGGTTTTCGTTTTTATTTATTTACTTAGATTGTCCATTTAAAAAATGGAGTCCCCCTGAATGTGAAATGGACTGTCCTGTGTGTTATAACGGTGGAGTTTGTGACGACAAGAATGGTGTTTGTATTTGCCCTGCTGGCTTCAAAGGAGATAACTGCGAAACAGGTAGGCGTAGGATATTCCTGATGTATTTGATTATACACACGTAATATATGATCTGGAGCGCATGAGTTCATTTATTAATTTTATTATTTTTTTTAAGGATTTGTTTCAGAATATATTATTATCCTTAAATAATGAAATAAATATATTATTACAATTTTTTGTTAATCTAAGTCAAAATATATCTCTTTGTACGAGTTATGCTTCCTGTTTTTACTTTATTCTTTAGGTTGTGGGTCAAACGACTGGGGACGTAATTGCAATATGGTATCTAGTAGTGGTCGTGATGAAGCTTGTAGTGGTCAACTATTTTGTCCGCCTGATCCTGCTGGTTGCGCGTGCATCGACGGATATGGAGGAAACAATTGCAATACAGGTTTGGATAGTTATAGCTGTTTCCGTTTATAACTTTGATGTTTCTGGTGTTCATTACAGTGTTTATTATGTAAGAAAAAAAATGAAAAATTGTCCAGTACACCAACAAGTAACCCAAATTAGGATTTACTGTGCATAATTGAATTGAAACGATAAATGTAACATTGTCACTCGTCACATGTCTTTTCAAGACAATTGAAATACGCTCTAAACGACTACCAATTTTTTTTTTCTGTTCTGTTATTTGTTTTCAGCATGTGATAGCAATCACTATGGTGCAGACTGTCGCCAAGTATGTCACTGCAATTTAGGAGTATGTAATAGAAAAACAGGGGATTGTTCATCCGGGTGTTCGGCCGGTTACATGGGACCAGCTTGTCAAGGTATATTCAAGTTTTGTTTGTCAAATGTTATGAGTATTAGTAGTTTCATTTGTAATTATTTCGTATAAAAAATAGCAAACTATTAAAAAAAAAACAGCACAGTCATATAATCCTATTTAGAAATACGACTGTTCGTAAGTTACAAATGTAATTACATATTGTAATTATATCTTGTTTCGGAAAACAAAAGTTCAATAGAAAATTGAATTAGCCTACTGTATTTTAATAATAATTGTAGTATTTCTATTTAGTGCTCAATCTGTAAGTCTCTACAAAGGTAATGTAAGGCTACATAAAATAAATAGTACTTGATTAAATTTAAGCCAAGCTACATTATGATGTTTAAATATTGGGGAGTTCAATAACATTATATGCTAAATAGAATTAACAACAGAATTTATGACATTCTATCTATCATTCACATGATTAATTTGGTAAGTATGTGTAAATTTTCGATTTTGAATCCAATAAATCCCAGTCTTCCATACTTTGATATGTTTTATGTGGACGCTATTACACGTAGGACAGGAAGACAATCGAATAGGAAATTTTAAAATAGGATAGGCCTATAATGTGAACACTAAAATGGTAATAGTTTAAAAGTTAATGTAGACCTAACTTTACTCTTAGACTCAACATTTGAAGATAATAATGATGCTTAAATTTCTTTTAGAACTAATGCCTAATCTAGCTTGTGAGTCTGGTGTTTTTGGTGTGTTGTGCAACTATCCATGTCATTGTAAAGACTCGGCAGATTGTAATCGCGATGGGAGCTGCGACAATGGATGTCACGAAGCATGGACTGGAAAAGACTGCAGCATAGGTAACGATACACGTACAGTTTTCTTCATCAACTCCAATGTGACGTTATTTTTACTGATTTCTCCAAAGCCTTCGACTGCCTTTCTCACAAACAACTCGTATGCAAAAAGAAAAAAAAAATATTCCATTCATTTTTCTTAAGTTAACTACTAATCTTATGAATCGCAGTCAGCGTGTAATTATTAATTAGATTAGCCTTACATTTTGCTCCTTTTTTAGCCAGCCTAATAGTCAAGCAGTTATGTAAAAAAAATCGTGCACTTTGTGATAAAGCATGAAACTTGGCAAACATGAACTAGGCCCATTAACTAGAGCAAAATATTATATTCAGGTTGTGATTCATGTCAATAGCGCCCTCTATCGGTCCAAAACGGTAAATTTCTTACAATTGTCTTTCAAATTCTATATATTATATAAAAATAATGGTAGATAGGAATATGCTTAAAAGTATTAATGAGAAATAGTTTGTCTTTTTCATAAACAAAAAAAAAAAAAATCAAAATTTTGAGTCCTCACGTGGTGAATATTTCAGTATTATATTGGCAGTTTCAATATGCAACATGTTTTTTTATAAAACTCAGTCTGATGTGGTAAAACATTGATAATCGTATTCTAATTTTATTTAATTTTTGAATGCTATATAATTTGTTAGGTAGATCATTTTGCTATAGTCCATTAAAAATGAATGTAATACAGGTGTCAGAATCAATACTAAGAGAGATTTTTACAATACACATATAGTGAAAAGCTATTCTGTTGTTTTGTAACAGCAACAACTGTTATAAAATCTATCAAACTGTAACAAGTACTTGCCAATATAAAGATTCAACCTTGTTAACAAAAGTGACAATTTTTGACCTTATGTTCTACTATTAGTATTAGTATAACTTGAGACTTACTACTTCTGCGAAAATAACTTCATTTTCCATAATTATAACCTTTTATAATTAACACCATAATGCGATGCATTTTACTTCTAACAGTAAGTATACATGGATATTATGTAGGCTATACAGTATTTATGAGCGTAGTGCTACTGTAATAGTACCGTACTTGTCTCAGATATTATACTTTGCACTACATTATTCTTTTTCCCGGTGAAACAGCTGAGCCTCAAATGGGTACAGTTGTTGGTATTATATTACTACAATAAAACCCATCTATAGGGACACCTCTATTACTGAGAACGAGAAGAAATATATTTGTTAAAACTACTGCCAAGCCTATTGAGAGGACACCCTTACTGAGGAGACGGGGACACTTTCCGAATGTGGCTAATTGTCAAATCAATACATTTTTAACTCCTATATAACTACAGTATTCTTAAAATAAGAAAAAAAAAACACATTAAAATTTATAGTTTAACACATTTTCAACAATAAACGTATCAAACTGGAATGCTTTAACTAGAACGGACATAAAAATATTAATGAAGTACAGTTACTAATATAATTATGTACTATGCTTTACTAATGGTACATGCGTTACTGTACTTCTTTTAAATATCAATCTTATAATTTTAACCATTAACAATGCGATTTCTTGTTTATTGTATTTTCACGTTTGATTACCTATCTATCTATATAGCACAACCTTAAACAAATATTGAAACATACAGATTTTGTTGTCTTATACATTTATGCATTGCAAATTATTGTTATAATCTAATTATATCACCATTGTACGAAAGCATATCAAAAACTCCTAATAATAGGAAATGTTACCGTTTTGGTTATTGTGTTCCAAAATAGCGGTAGCATTAATCAGGGGACACTATTATTAAGGGAAACATTTTTTTTTTTGTCCCGAGCGTGTCACTTAATAGGGGATCTACTGTTAGAAAAGCAGCACTAAGATACAACAGACATGCCAAAATAAATTGTGGATTTATATAGGTCAGTATCAGAAACCAGTACTGTATATTTGTTACAATGTTGGTACATTTTTTTTTAACATTTGCAGTGGTTAATAGGCATGTACAATATTTTTTACTGTATGGCAGTAATGCGTATTCTCTACATTAATTTACATTATATTAGTTAAGTTTGCTGTTACTTTTGCTACAGGTATTCAGGTATGGGTTATAGTAAAATAGTTTACGTAATAAATTCTTTACCATTTACAAGTTAATTAAAAATAGAATAAAATTATTTGAAAAATAAATAAATTTTATTTTTTTACAACTCATTCTGAAAACAGAAAACAGCCAATAAAATTCTGCAAAGGTTCATCTTGTTGGCGCTATAATTAGATTAAAAGACTGAATGTATTTGTAATTATTACCTTTAAGCATAATTATCATTAACCTTATTTATAAAAGTACAGAATTTGTAGTTCATATTTTTCCTACATAAATATGGCTAAAATAGATAATTTTTTACGTTTATAGACCTATGCAATATGTCACTAATACTTATAAGTTTAAGCATTATTATTAAGTAACTACTATCAAATATATAAATGAAGATTGATGTATAGTACAATATTATTTTGAATAAGGCTAAAATTTACCATTTCTGAAAAAAATGGCACAGTTAACATGAGTCCCTACCTGAAAATATTCGCTATGGTTTATAATTGTATTGCCAAGTTTTATGCTTTTATCAAAAAGTGCAGATTGAGCCAAATGATTTGCCTAAACTGCTGGACTATAATGCAGTGTCATGACCATAACAATTAGCAAAATTATGAATTCCGAAAGTGAAACGGGGAGTCGTCTTAGCTACTCTCACACTATCAAGACCTACACTGCGATCGGTACACGAACGACACCGTCGTGGCCCAATTGCATCCTGCTGCAGACCGGCAGCGAGGCGAGGTCAGCCACGCTTTGCAAAAAGCAGCCAGACATTGCAAAATCGTTATTGCAAAAGAATAGCCTGGGCGATACCATTTTCGCGAAGGTAAATTTACTTTCGACATAAACCTTGTACAAAAAAAAATATGATCGACCACTTTTATGGTTGCTGCCCTCTACAGTATTTCAACGTCAGGTTAAGTTATTGTAGGTGGGTGGTGGACAACCCTGGATAAACTAACCCAGTAGTCATTGCTGGGGCGAGTGGATACAGAAAGGTTCTGTATTCGGGGGTGCAGGGCGAAGGCCTTGATAAAGCAGACTAAATGTTGTGGCAGGTAATGTCCTGGTTTATTTGTCTCCTGTCTCTTTTTTTGTGGACTGATTATTATTTGTTTTTCTAGATGCTCAGATGTGCTTTCCAGCACTGGTCTGTTAATCAGTGGCGGATCTGGAGGGTGGTGGTGAGGGGGGAGGGGATTAATAGGGTGGCTACCCACCCCCTTCGTTTACTGTGGGAAAAAAATTTATGGTCACTCGTCTTGCGTGTGTGCTCTTCGTGTACTCTTTCTATTTGATGCCTAATTTTTTTTCAGGGCGGCCACCTAAGATCGTCCAGCAGTCTACTAATTCCAAAAAAAAATTTCGAATGTGAGTGGATGTGGGTCCTCTGCTGGGATACAGTACGGTATAAAGAATGATGTTCATGACCGTTGAGAATGATTTTATTAATTATTTTACTGTGATAGGGCTATATTAAATTCATTTACATTTTACATAAACTTCTTAAAATGTTCTTTATTTTTACTCCGGCGAAACTCTCTACGTCCCCAACTGGGATTGGGAGTGGAACCAGACCTCATGCCTTCCCGACGGGGAACTCTACTCCCACTTAGCCCCTCTGCAGTGCCGCCACTGGTTATCATGATATTTTTAACTTTATATTTCAATATAATTGTGGTGTTGTTATTGTAATTGTGGTAACTACAGCAGTCAGTGGCGGATCCAGGAATTTAAAATAGTAGGGGCCCGGAGAAGGACTTTGATGAAAAATTATGATAATGGCACCAGGCGGCTTCCCCAAAGACAGTAGCAGTATCGTCATTATCATCAGCATTACTTATTATTGTTATAGTCTTTTAATCAAAATCATTCTAATTACTGAAAATGTATTGTTCAATACGGTAGGCCTCTGACTATTTGCATAAATTAATCAAGCAATAAACTGAGTCAGACGATTGTAACACATTTTTCCCTATGTTATAAAT
>NW_022687593.1:198314-199118 GCF_011630105.1 Anneissia japonica | reverse complement strand
TGTGTATATATATAAGATTTGTGTATATATGTGTATATATAAGATTTGTATAAGACAAGTTTATGTATCATAAAAATACGAAAGAGAATTTTTCTTATTAGAATTCCAGGGGAAAACGATTTTTTGATATGTTGTAGGTCTGATTTTTCCAGAAAAAAGTTGTTTGGCACAGAACTGGGGAACAGTGAATGAGATACAGATTTTTGAATATTTAAAAACTGGGGAAAAGGTGTAAAATTGGGCAGTTTTTAAATATTTAATGCACTATATTGTTCCATGTTAGTGTTAGATAAGTATACGGGAGACCATATCAGATCGTTTCCATCCTCAGTGAGGTATTTAAAGGTGCGTTTAGCGGGTGAAACACACATTTCCGCGAGAGAGTGTTTTCTTTAAATAGCTTTATATTGTGTTCGACGCACTAAATTTAATCCAAATTAAGGTTAGGTTAGTACCAGGTGACCAGTGCAACGTTTACTGTAGCCTGTGAGTATATTTAAAGGTGCTGTGTGTTGTGATAACATAATTTCTGCGAGAGAGTGCCTTTCCCTTTAAACAGTTTTAAGTTGTATTTAATGCACTATATTGTTCCATATTAGTGTTATATAAGTATTTGGAGACAATATCAGCTCTTTTCCATCCTCAGTGAGGTATTTAATGGTACGGTACGTTTAGCAGTTGAAACACACATTTCCGCGAGAGAGTGTTTTCTTTAAATAGCTTTATATTGTGTTAGACCAAAATTAATCCCAAATTAAGGTTAGATAAGTACCAGGTGACCAGTGTCAATGTTTACTGTAGCCC
>NW_022687593.1:187573-198309 GCF_011630105.1 Anneissia japonica | reverse complement strand
TGAGAGTATTTAAAGGTGCTGTGTGTTGGGATAACATAATTTCCACGAGAGAGTGCTTTTTCCTTTAAACAGTTTTAAGTTGTATTTAATGCACTATATTGTTCCATGTTAGTGTTATATAGGTATTAGGAGACCGTATGAGCTCTATTCCACCCCCTGTAAGGTATTTAAAGGTACATTAACAGGTGAAACACATATTTCCGCGAGAGAGTGTTTTCCTTAAATAACTTTAAATTGTATTCAATGCACTAAATTTAATCCAAATTAAGGTTAGGTAAGTACCAGGTGACCAGTGCAAACGCTTACTGTAGCCTGTGAGTATATTTAAAGGTGCTGTGTATTGTGATAACATAATTTCGGCGAGATTACCCTTCCCATCTTTGTAGAGACCATCGCTGAACATCAGCCTCTCTTGATCCACCAAATATCATTAGATAATCAGTGAAGCGAAGTCGGCCAAAGTATTGCCATATAATTAATATTCTAAACAAGTGGATGATCCAAGAATTCGAAATTGAGGGAGCCCCAGAGAGGGACTTTCACAGATGGAGAGTCTATACTACCTCAGTCCCACCATGGTTGGGGTTGAGGTGAGAAAATTAATGATTATGGCACCTCCAGAATGCAGGAAATGCCACTATTGGACGAATACATTTTTCTTTTTTAAAAATTGGGAGGGGGAGGAGGGCACCTCCCCATGAACCTGCAACTGTAAAAATAAAACTGAATATATTATTTTGTGATTAACATGGTAATTTTATAATATATTTTATCCAATTATAATTATAGAACATACGGTACACGTTTTCAGCCACACTCCCTGAAGTGGTACAGTATACATAGTGCATATAGTGCATACTAAATACTATATTCTCTTAATTTCATTGTACTGTACTATTGTAATTAGAATGATTTCTCGCATGTGTTGTTTTTGTAGTGTGATCATCCTCGTCGAACATTTTGTAGACTAGTGTTACTGTACAATTTTTTCTTTTTGATATCTTAATGGACATAATTAGGTACTCAAACTATGCTAGTAATTGCAAGACATTAAAAAAAGGGCACTATGGTATATTTCATCTAGATCTGTGCACGCGTCTGGATGGTTAATCAGCACAAACATTTTCTCCTTACGCACATCAATATGTGATTGCCGCTGCCGCCACCACCACGTCCACCACCGCCGCCGACACCGTCATCATCATCATCATCATCATGAATATTATTATTATTATTATTATTATTATTATTATTATTATTGTTATTGTTATTATTATTATTATTATTATTATTATTAATATTGTTATATATAGAGTTCTCCTGCAGGTTGCACCTTTATTTTCAATCAGACGTTTGTTACCGTCCATTACGCCTGAATGACTTCATAATCTGGTTTAGAACATGCTATCTGGAATAGGCATTTTAAAACCTAATAATTTACCATCAAAATGTACTAAAAACACAAAAGCTCGCATTATATTACTTATCGAACACACATTTATTTTAATCATCAACTAAAATTTACAAAGACAATCTAAGATGCAATATTTTAACTGTAATCATTACGTTAGAAATTGTGTCACTGTAGTACTCTTTGCACAGAGATATATTATATACTGTAAAATCAGATGACAAGTATTTGAGGAACATATTTAATGAAAATGTAGGGGATTGTCTCCCGGTGTACGGCCCAATCACCCCCAGAAGGACCCCACTGGAAATAAGACTTTCGTGGGCTATCCTTGGTGTTTACATCGAATAAATCCAATCCAACCCAATCAAAAAAATAAGTCATAGGTTTACCCAAGATGCTCTATTTCTTGAACCCACTAGGGCTCTTACAGGGCCCTAAACGCATGTAGATGTGTTAGGTCAATAAACATATGGAAAAAGAGTGGTGAAATATGTCATTTATTTTGGCTGCAGACTAAAATATTATAAAATTAAATTTAGACATAAGAAATGCAAATGTACTTTTTCAGGAGGTAAAGACCCAAGGATTAAACTGATTGCAGCGGCCTACTTGTAATTTTACTTCAACTAGGCGAGACTTTTTTATACCTTGTTTTGCAAATTCATCTCTCGCACAAACTGATGTCGTCAAATAAAAAGAAGATATTCTTTTTGTTCAATTAGTACACCCGCTGCCACGAACAATGGAAATTCCAGAAAAAAATACCTAGGTGTTTTTAAAACTTGTTATTACGCCCGCAAATGTGTGTCTAAGTCATACAGCATTCTTTATATTCCTACAGTACATTCATAGATAGTAATGATAAACTGTTACTTTTCTACAAAGGAAAATGCCTGTATGTAGAGGCAGCCTAATAAAGGTGTAAGAAAATGTTCTGAGTTCTGCTAAATTAAATTGTAAACCAGGTTTTGTTTCAAATTTGTGTCAAATTCCAATATTTAAAAAAGAATAATATTGGGCATTAACATTGCACTTCAATCAAAAAACAATATTGGGAACATATAAAACTTTCGACTACTTTTTAAAAACAATGTATCATTTTTCAAGAAACAAATTTGTATTGATGCCTAGACCAGTAAACAAAAGTCAAGCCTATTATTTATTGACTTTTCATTTGGACACTAAGGTATTAGATATTAAGACTTACTGATTGTTTACTTTTATTATACTTTGTTACTTGTACTGATCAGATACTACATTCTGTAAAAAACTGATTTAAAAAATCTGATTTATGTACTGTGCAAAAACATGATATAAATGAAATGCTTTCACTGTATAATAATATTATCAAAATATTTTACCACTTTTTTGGTTTATAAATGTGCCTCCCACAATAGGATAGTTTATTGTTTATATTGTACATACAGTAAACTATGTATAAAACTTGTATCGGTAACTTTGTGCACTCAATATCAGATGAAATTTAGAGAACTTGTCCAAAAATTGCTATTCTAGCCTATTTGTACATGTATTTTTGGTTAAATGCCTGATAAAAAGGCACCTGTGAAAAATGTTAACACAGAAGCTTACTGATTTAAAATGTGATTACAAAATTAATTCAGGATGAAAATGTACAGTGTAGGTACAGCAAAAACAAGCTTGTTATGGACTGCTGGAATTGGCTGCCATATAAAATCCAACGACCTGAAACAAATAAAAATATGTTTGGTTACTTTGCCTTGTGTATAAATACAATTTATTGAATGTAAACCACAAATTTTCACATCAATTTTCTGTATTTCGTAATGAAAGTTATTGTGCCTCCATTATCTCATCACACTTTAATTGGCTTACTGTTCTTTCCAGTTTTCTTTTTGAAACCTGGAGAGAGGACATTGAAAGTAAGACCTCACTCACTGACTATTCATTACTTAAAGATACAATTAAATTAGAAAATTATCTATTAGATAACTTGGATTTCGAAGGTGTATCATTGAAATTTAAAACTTCGCTCCAATACATTGCCCCTTGATAGTAGAATTTCTAGATGGTCTGTAAAGACAAGAATGGCTTATGTACTCTTTGCAATACAAATAATGAAGAAGACAAAGACACTTCTTATTCTCTTGTCCCGCTCTCCTAAACATACGTTTAGAGGAGTTAAATAAACTTGAATATAAATTAAGTAGTCATAACATCGATGTTTGGAATCAATTTTTAAGTGCTAATATTGATATTAAATTAAGGCTAGTCCTATGCTCCACTGCTCCTTCTATGACAAATGAAGTAGAGAAATACTTTGATGAATTTTGTAAAAGTTATGGAAAACGAGCGTGGAGAAAAAGATCTGAATTGAAGCACTTGCAAACTTTATCGTAGATTAAGTATCTGTATTACTGTCTTTTCCTTTTTTTTTAATAACTAATTAATTTTGTTTGCCTTAACATTATTGTTGAGTTTGTTGGTGGTACAGGTGGCCCTTCGAAATTTGTGACAGGCAAGGCAGGTTGTATTTCCTTGTCATGATTTTCGGGGAGCTACTTGCCTCATCAGCAGCACTACTCACTTGTGTTTATTTCATTTTTACTTAAGATTTTTTTTTTGTACTTGTAGCTAAGAATTTTAATTCACTTTGAACGCACCAAATGATTTTGAGTGCCACCGATCTAAAGGTGTATGTTCTAATAAATGATTGATTGATTGATAATAGGATGGTGGCTAGAAATTAAAATATAAGATCACAGATATTGCTTTTATCACATTGGAAATGGTAAATCATAGGCTTCAAAAGTTTGTGTTTCTTTTTTTAGTCACAATTTGTACTTGTTAAAATTCTGTAAATCCTGTTTCCCACTGCAATAAGTACTTGAAAACACTACTCACGCTGCAGAATTAGGTGAAATGCTCTCTGCAAAATTGGTCAAATTACTGTTTAAATATTGCCGGTCTTAAATGAACTTTATGTCCACGATCTGTGATATAACCCTATTAAAACCATATTTGATTGCATTATGATTGAAAGATGTCTTTTACATACAAGTTGATACTCTTTAATATAACAAACACACCGTCCCCTCTCAATATTTTTTTAATTACAATAGGTCTGGCATAAGATTGTGTGTACCACGTTCTCGTACATCTAGGTACAGGCACTTTTATTCCGAATTCTATTTCTATTTTTATTAAGCAGGTAATTTGCCAATAATTGTGTTTATTTTTAACTTCTTTTTTGTGTGAAGTTTTTATTGGGACATATTTTTTGTGTATTTGTCTGTGCTCTGTATTTTTGTGTTTTTACTTTTTTCTAGGCCAAAAAAGGAAAGCAATTTTCAGAGTGTTACAAATTGGACGAATAAATAAATATATCTTACATATATCTTATACTACTAGGCCTTGGTCTAGCCTAGTAGTAGTACCCAAGGCTAGCCTATGGCTAGCCTAGGTCTAGGTAGGCTAGGCCCGAGTCTAGGCTAGCTAGGCCTAGCTAGTTAGGGCCTAGGCCCTAGGCCTAGCTAGTTAGGAGCCTATCCTCGAGGCCAAGGCCTAGCCTAAGACTTGCGTAAAAAAGATAAGTCATTGTTAAGTGTTATGTTTCCATTTCCAATTAAAGCATTTGTTAAGTCTTACCTAGTTTAAATGTACGTCCGTATCGTATACACCTCAAACACTCAGATTTTTTTTAGTGTTGACGTTAATTTCACGGGAATTTACGTATGTTGACGCAAATTTACCTACATTGACGCAGATTGTTATGGTTTGACGTAAAATGACGCGATACTACCTTCGAACAAAGTTTCCCTATGCTAAAAAGGGAAGAGCCAAGCCTACGTCACTGTTTTTCAAAGCCTGGCTGCTTTGCAAAGCGTGGCTGACTTCCGTCTCGCTGCCGGTCTCCAGCAGGATCTCTATCTCGTGGCCTGGTCGCGATTTTTTTTTCCGTACGAAACATTTGCATGATAACTTCACTCGGGCCATCTCGGATTGACTCGAGTGAGTCCGATACGAGGAACAAGAGCAGACACTTCGCAATGTCGTGACGCTCGAGTTTTACTATTATTGCTCTTTCTATGTTTACCTATAATACTTATTATTATTATTATCATTTCGGCATTACATGTAATTAACTTGGTCTAGCCTTGTAATCAAGAACCTGCCGATTGCTATGCCTAATATTAATAAAACTAGCTCATTTTTCATTCATTTGGTGCCCTGCCATTTTGGCAGGTCTTATGGCATCCAGTATTTTATAGCTGCCTATTCTCAGCTCTTCTCTTAATTTGAAAATAACTGTCACTCTGTTTCATTTGATCAGTGATGAAGAAAAACGCGCTTTTCCTTCTGTGCTTTTCCCAGAAGCGTTTTTAGTAGGCCTAGGTAATTATGCAAAACCCAGGCCTAACTAAAAAATTAAAATTGTCATAGTATGTAACTCAAGTTAAAATAACACTTGTCATTACTCGTGGAGCTTAATCAAATATTATATGTCATTTTAAACGACCCATTGGTATTAACGTGGTAACATCAATGTATTTCAAAAAATTAGACAGCGACGTTCTCTCAGAAGTTGTTCTGTGGACGTTTATGTTTTGACCTTTTGACCTCCTGAATTCTGCAATGAGATTTTCGGGTCGATTCAGCCGAGACGGCCCGAGTGGAGTTTCATGTAAATGTTTCGTACGGGAAAAAAAAATCGCGGCCTGGTCATGATAGTGTGATAGCAGATAAGAGCAACTTGCTCGTGACAAGGCAGAGGTCGTGCATGGTCGCGAAGTTTTCAACATGTTGAACATTTTATTGTGGTATGTACTGGTCGTCAGTCTAATCGTAGTCGCTCTCACACGTGTCATAATCATTTGGATAAAATGACCATGAATACTTTCCACAATAAATGACAAATGCAGGTCCTACTTCTAGTCGGATACGACCGCCGGTAGTACGGTCGCAGTGCTAGGTCGCGATAATGTGAGAGTTAACAAAGATAATAAATAGCAAAAGATAGAGCAGCTTCCCATTATAATGGGACATCCGTTCCAAAGACATTGTGGGTACAAGGAGAGTAATTTACCCCGTCCGCGCGGCGGCGCTATATAGCAATAATAAAGGTGCCGCTCTGGTTCGTTTGTTTCCTGTAGTTTCTCCACTTAGTAAAATGGTCAAATTTTACCCTATACACGGGAGGGCGGATGTTTCATCGATTTTAATGCAAATACGCGGAACAGCTATTTCTTATGTTATTTAAGTTCTTTGGAGTTACTAAGCCAGGCACTCAATGCGACCACCGGTCGTCGTCCGACGCGATTCTATGAAAAAATGCAACGCGACGACGCGCGCGCAACAGATAATTTTTAATGAGATCTGTTTAGACTGCCACCGACAATCAGCAGACGGCGTCGTGTCTTCGGCGCTCTCATGGAACAGAGTATGCGATGGTAGTACAACCGTCGTAGTGCAGAATGAGTGTCCGGCTTTGAACTCGTATTATTGCTCGGATTAATTTTAAGTTTTGGAAGTTTTTTCTATAAATTTGCGTTGTTGTTCTGTTTTCAATGTCCCTTGTAGAGTTAATGTTTGTAAACGTAGTTTTTAGAGTTGATGTTTGTAAACGTAGTTTTCTTTCTAGGATTCCAATGAAATTTAATTCTATTTCTTCTACAAACGATATTGACATTTTTTTTAAACTCTCGTATTTCACAATTTATAAGTAATTGTGTATTGTTTGTGTTTATTTTGGAATATTATATCATATCATATTAGTATGATGTTTATGATTTTAGCTAAATTTTTGCACCCAGCCTGTTAGTGGCGATGATTCGTCTGTTGGATTTTAATAAATAAATAAACTTCAGTTTAAACCTATATTTTGTACATACATATAATCACATTTAAAAAACAATGTGACTAATGAAAACTTAACGTATGGTTTAATATAAAGTCGCATAATTTACTTAAAATAAATTTAATATATTACCACCCTGATATTAAAAAAATAATATAATGAAAGTTATTTTTATTAGCACTACCTTACAGTTCCAAACCGCCAACACTTTTGACTCAAACAGCAACCACCCTAAAGATTGCAGCCTGCAGCTTGGATCCAGTTCAAGACTTTGGAACAGGAAATATAACTGGATGTAATTTATGGTACAAAACATCGCGGACAAGTGCATTTATTACAGTTAATAACATTGAACATGGTGTATATACCATAGACAATCTCCTGCCACATACGACTGTTGAATTCTACACACGACATTCGAGATTAGTCGGCGGCATATTGACTGATGGACCGCCTAGTGAACATGGATCAGCAGAGACTATATGTACAAGTAAGGCTATTTACTTACTGATATTATTATAACCACCACCACCACCACCAACACTACCATTATCAATATCATCTTTTTTTCATGTATTTCATAGATCATCATTTAAAAGACAAAGTGATATATATTTTCGTAGTAAAGCTTTTGGCGAAATGGCTATTGCTTGATATCTCAAACCTGAGGTCGGATGTTTCATTCACTGTACACATATTTTGTGTCATTTAGTTGAGCAAGACACCTTCTAACCAGGTGTTGAAATGGGAATTAACATGCTGGAAATTAAACAGGATGGTTGCGCGAGAAGAGTGGTGACACAGCCCTACAATCCCACCTCCAGTCTTACACAGTCTTTCCTAAACGGCTAAAAACCTATATAACATGAAAATTAATTATTACCCACAATAATATGATATTACTTTATTTTAAGACTACCTTGCTTTATCACAGTAATACAGTAGCGATAACTGAGAGATTAGCAGGCTTTCTATATACGTCGTGGCCCCAGACGAACGGATAGGATGGGCTTTTGAAGGAGGGTTGCTGGGGTTCCAAACCTGTCGATGGGAGATTCGCCTTTCCTTCCACGTGCCACTAGTGTTGAAGTGGTTGTGCGATGATTAAAATCTTAGTATGTATAAGGTTATCTAGGAGTGCGTCACATAAACTATAAATGATAGTTAATTTGTGAAAGTATGTACAAGAAATATATGTATTAGTCAAAATAGATTTGATAACAAAAATGTGTCTTGAAAGAAATTGTTCAAGATCTTGAACACGGGCTGCAGTTTTAACTCCGGAAGTTCGGCGACAGTTGGTGACACAATGGGTCTGAATGGGAGTCTACACCAAGGGAGTGATTGAATAATGTAATTTAATATAAAGATACAAGATTAGCGATATTAAGCCTTTCGTTTCTATTGTATTTATAGACTTTTTTAAATACTCCTGAGCAAATAGAATGTGATGATATTCGATATCAAGAGCAATTGAAAGCAACGATTTATAAGGAGAGTTTGTATTGTTTAATATAGCCCAGATTTGTGCTTTTAGACCACAATATTATTGATTGGCAATTAATAACTTTATTTTCATGGGAACAATCGATTTTCAGGCGTCGGATACCGAGGTCCATGCCTGTCAGACGGTAGGCCTAGTATTTAATAGTCTATCTACATGAACGTTTCGATTAATTTGCTGAGTTCTAGAGTCTCACATATCGTTTTTACATCTTAATCAAAACGTGGCAAACACAACAGTACAGTGATGGCGCCAGGACCTGCAAGACGGAAGGTCCAAACGACCTTCCGTCTTGCAGGTCCTGGTCAGGGGGCGAATACTCATGGAAGCCACATATATTTGACGAATTATGGCTATTTTTTATTACTTATTTGATAAGCATCGAGCTACTATAATACGACTTCATGTAGGCTAATATGTTGTCTTATGTCGAAATCAGCTTCCAAAACCAAAACATTTTTAATAAAACAAGAAACGAAGAGTATGCAATGTAACCATCTAATTTATTTTCAAATCCTCATACTGGAAAGTGAATTTCTACATTTTTGAAATGTTGCATGAAATCTGTCAACCACGCTGTCATGGTTGTGATGAAAAAAAGTCAACAAAAATAGCTTATGAAGTAAATAATTGTTTTAATTGTTTATTCCCCGACGGGGCTATGCTTCCCCGACTGGGGGGGGGGGGGTGGCTTTATCCCCAGCCCCCTTTGGCGCCACCATTTCAACACAAGAATTCTTTTTATGGCCTTAATGTGCTGCTATAATAATGTAATTTGTTTGCTTTGTAATATAGACGTCACATATTCATAAATAAAATAATGATTTCTTTTCCTAAAGAGCCTTTAGATGAGCCAGAAATAGAATTGAAAACAGCTAATAGTAATGAGATTATCTGTACAATAAAAGTAAGTATGCGTATGCCTATTTCAATATCAAAATCCTAATTTCAATATTACGTGTTATCACGCAGACAAATGGCAAGTAGACGGGATTGATTGAATAATATAATTTAATATTAAGATAACATGTATTAGCGATATTAAGCTTTTCGCCTCTATTGTACTTACAGCCCGTTTCAAATGCTCCTGAGAAAATCCAATGTGATGATATACTTCGATATCAATTACGATACCAAAGCAAAGATGGGAATGAATATGACATCGTCAACACAACAGACAGTTTGCAAACAGAAGTCAAGATATCGGAATTATCAAAATGTGTTGCTTATGACGTCGTTTCTAGAGTTGTTAATAACGAAGAGGTTGTCGGAGATTGGGGTGTACCTGTAGCGGTTCAAACAACACCATCAGGTTAAAGCCTTACTGCTATTAGTGTAAAATGTTTATTATCAAAATTAGTAGCAGTAATATTCTGTATTATTATTAAATACATTCATTGGATCCAATAATAGGTAAATATAGGGTGCTCATTATTCTACTGTCATAATATTCATAAGGTAGGACTAGTGACTGTCCTTGTAGAATGCAATATGCGAGGGTTATATCCCAGCTAACACAAAACGTTAAAAAAACGTTTTGAATTGGTTTTAGTTTGGGTTTCGTTTTTGTGAAACGTTTTCAAAATGTTTTTAAAACGTGCAAGTTAAAAATTTGTGCTTTCTGATAAAAGACTTTTGCACCAAAACGTTAAAAAAACGTTAGAAAAACGTACGCAAAAAACTTACAAACAAGTGTGTAAAATAGAACGAAATCACAACGTTCTGTAAACGTTATATCACAACCAACTTTTCACCAATTTTCACAAAAATTTTTATCGTTTTTATAAAACGTTTTAAAAACGATTTTAAAACGTCGCTGTGTAAACCTTGCCTTTTGATTGCAGATTGTTTGCACCAAAACGTTAAAAAAAAATTCAAAAAACGTACGCAAATAAACTTACAAACAGGTGCATAAAATAGAACGAAATCACAACGTTTACAGAACGTTATATCACAACCAAATTTTCACTAACTTTCATCAA
>NW_022687593.1:187068-187536 GCF_011630105.1 Anneissia japonica | reverse complement strand
TATCGTTTTTATAAAACGTTTTAAAAACGATTTTAAAACGTCGCTGTGTAATATTGCCTATTGTTTGCAGATTTAATGCACCATAACGATATAAAAACGTTATAAAAACGAACGCAAAGACTCCTCAACAAATGTATAATTATAACGAAATCACAACTTCACAGAACGTTATATCAAAACCAAATTTTCACCAATTATCAGAGAAATTGTTATCGTTTTTATAAATCGTTTTTAAAACGATTTTAAAACGTTGCCATATATTGCGTTTTATTTGCAGTTTCCTTGTACAAAAAGTTATAAAAACGTTGTAATAACGTAAGAAAAATACTTACAAACACGTTTATAAACACGTTTATCACAATTAAATCACAGCATTTACAACGTTATCTCGCAACCAAAAATGACCACCACTTTATTCCAGAAATTTAATTAACATATTTTATAAAGACCAAACGTACCCAATGCTAC
>NW_022687593.1:183404-185762 GCF_011630105.1 Anneissia japonica | reverse complement strand
TATTGATTATTGTATATCCTTTTGTCCTATATTGAAATGGGGCTTTTGCTAATTTACAGTATAATACAGTACAGGACGCATTAAACATTAAAGGATAAACACATAACGCTATATAATTGTAAGTAATTTTGTATTGTTGACCTCTTTTGTCCCAGAGCGTCAAAGTTAACATGATGTAGTTGGAATCCTACATGTGACCAGAGGCCGACCTAAGGATATGCACGGTTCAGTGTACAGCCTTTGTTCAAGTTTTGAAAACGTCTTGGAATACCAATCAAACTCAAAAGTTTTACCGTTATTTTGATGTTTTTAAACGTTTTTAAAGCATTCGTAAAAGGTATTACAAGACCAAAGTCAATGTAACTAGAGTTAAAAATTACTCTATTTACATTGACTTTGGTATTGTAACACATTTTAAGAATGTTTTAAAAACGTTTAAAAACATCAAAATAACGTTATAATAACGTTTCTGAATGTTAAATTGAAATGTTATTAAAACGCTTTAAAAACTCCACATAATTACGTTTGTAAAACGTAATATTATAACGTTTTACAAACGTAATAAAAACCCTTTGTAATCGTTTTTAAAACGTGATACAAGAACAAAGTCGATGTAACCAAGGTTATTTTTACGTTATAATAACGTTTTTAAAACGTTACATTAAAACGTTATTTAAACGCTTCCAAAACTCCACAAAATTACGTTTTCGAAACGTTTTACTGAAACGTTTTTTGAACCAAACTCATACGTTTTTGTAACGTTTTTTTAACGTTAAAGTGTTAGCTGGGATAATCCTAATTTGGCTTATGCTGTCCTGTATATTATATATACAATCAAGCTACAACAATTTAATTACTATACTGGAACAGCCTCAAACGCCAGGACCAACGTAGATTTGTTTCACCATTTTATAACTACGCCATTTTAGAATTAATCCTAAGTATGACCGGCCGTAAAAACACGCTTTACATGGGTTTTCTTTTATTTAAAAAGTACGTATACAGGTTTGTAAAGCATGTCTTCCTCTAAATAGCTGAAAAATATTGGTTTTCAATAAGTTGCAAAAATTTTACAGACAAGCAACATCCCTAAATTGATCAATATCTGATTTAAAGGTTTTTTTTTTTTTTTTTTTTTTTTTTTTTTAATGTTATCACAGATCACATATTATTATTTATTATTATAACAGTAATAATAATAATAATAATAATAATAATAATAATAATAATAATAATAATAATTATTATTATTATTATTATTATTATTACAGTACTTTTAAAAGCAATCAAGGGCTGTTTTATTTTTCTTTTCTCCTTTTTTTGAATCTTACTTTCGCGCGAGTAGTTTATTATGAGAGGAAATGCTACCGTCTAACTTACGATCAAACAGGATTAAGGAGATAGAAAACACACACAACATCAGTTAGTATTTTACTTTTAGGAACATAAAAAAATGATTTACTTAATTCATCATTATCATGATAAGACGGATCCAGAAATTGTCTGACGGGAGTGGCGAGAAATAGGTAAAGACACCCACCTCAGTCCTAATATAGTTGGGGCTGACGTGTGAATATTTTAAGAATAATATGCCACTCCAGACGCTCTGAAGTGGCACTCTCAGATGGTAAAACTGCTTTTTCAAAGGAGACTTCTCTACAAAATTTTCCCGACCCCCATACCTACTGGGTTTATATGTCCTATAGTCAATGTCGAGACATTATGCTGTTTTGTATAAACAAAGCCATATTAGAAAGTACTATAGAGCCAGTGGCGTCGATAGCCAGTAAGGGCCTTGGGGCAACACTTCACATACCTCCCCCCCCCCCCCCCCCTTTCACTTGGGACCCCACTCGGCCGCTCCCCAAATTAAGTCTCCTCCAAAATCTGACAACAAAAGTTTTCATCCTTGCTTTGGCTCGGGCCCTATGGAGATTTTGTTCTTACCCCGAAAATTGTTCAACTTGGTTCGGGCCCCACAGTAGACCCCTGACCCCCCTCTTGACGCCACTGTATAGAGCGAGGATGGTAGGGTCACCACAGGGACCCCTAAGTGTCAGTGGCCCTGCGGAACGAGAGCGCATACGCCTTACGCCACTGAGCATCCATGGATAGCTGTTGTAGCTCGGTACCGGTACACTACTCAGCAATTAGTAGAGCTCCGCATCGTACACTATAGCAAAATTCAAGCCCGTAGCCAGGGGGTTCGTTGGGTTCGAACGAACCCCTCTTTTCATTAAGTGCCCTTTCAACAAAGGCTGGCTAGCCTACACTTTAGGCCTAGCCTAGAGCCTATCATCAATAAAATTCCTACTTTAACACCCGATTGTTAGGCTTATCTAGTAACGTAAACAATTC
>NW_022687593.1:177553-183064 GCF_011630105.1 Anneissia japonica | reverse complement strand
GTATGATACTTCCAAAGTGCTATATAAATTTTAAAAACTAAAGAATAAACCATACTGGATTCTTTGGGGTTTGTATCATGCTACTGTTGTTAAATTACCAATACTGTAGTACTAAAGTAGTAGGTTTTTGCCTTTTTTTTATCTTTTCCTCTCCTGCCTCTCAAATCAATTAAATAACAACTGTAAATACTTAGAATGCTGGACCCCAACCGGGGTTTTGGCCCTGGACCCCCGGAGGCCCTTGGCGGCCCCTGGCCTCAGGCAATGGTGCTTGCAAGTGCCCTTTCAGTATCAAAAAGAACCCCCTACCAAAATCCTGGCTACGGGCTTGAAATTATTATACTTTGGTTAGATTTGATGCCTGCAATGCCCGAAGGAAATTTTTAAATGCATTAACTCTAACCTAAGTATAATAATTTTCCATTTAGTGTACTATGCATGCTCTACTAATTGCTTTATAAGTCAATCACCGTCTTTAAATTTTAGTTTTTTTTTTTATAACCAAGGTAATTCAACAAGGACACACATCTCCGCTCTCGAACATAGCGCGTGCGTACAGTCCTCTGATCTTTACTGTAGCATCTACAATCCAATACTAGTTGCGAGTACAGTCGTCAATTATTAGTCTATGCGTGCCATTCGTTTTATGGTGTTACTATTTTATTAATTTTGGGTACTTCGCATGGAGGAATTACAGTAGGCCTGGTGTTACGAAATGTACAAACAGTGTCGTTTCTAGTCAGTATTGGTTCGGATATACCCACAACACTTGGAACAGAGCACAAGTCAATAGACAAAATTCATGACAGTCATTCATAAATGTTGTTCTTTCCACCCGCTTTAAAAAGCAGGATTTTAACTTTAGAAGATTGTTAAAAATATGTGGGTGGTGGGGAATTAATATGATATGTCCCCCTACTTTGGCGTGACCCCTGTCCCCAAAATTAGACACCCATGGGTCCTTTTATGGTCCAAAAACCAAGTATAAGTAAAAATTATATAAACATACGGAAAAACTTTTCGCCTATTTGCAGCCAGGATTAGTCATAAGTCACTATGACAATCGTGGGCATTGTGATGTTGATTCCTATGAACCTTTATTGCTACTTATGCCAGATGATCGCTTAGGATATTCCAAGAGGGATGTGCGGGGGCGGGTCTCTGTTGTCGTATGCACATTGGTCTCGGTTTATGTTATTATGATGCAGTGTTATGTTTATATCTTCTTTCCGAATGGAACATCACAATAATTAAGGCTTAGATTGTGTGTATATGTAAGTATGTATGCAGTGGCGGATCCTGGGGGGGGGGGGTTTCAAGGTGTTCGGACGAACCTCCCTCTGTGAAGAAATGTGACTATTTTTTTTAATTTAATAAATTATACACACTGTTTTTTGTTCGCCGTCGTAATATTAATTTATGTACGAAAGTGCGTTATTCAAGTCTATCGGTTTATCGATCACTGGAAGAAAAACTACATATCTAACTACTCAATGTAGTTGGAATATAATAACATATTTCCTGTCTTTGAGGGTGAAAACCTTGAATTTTGAAGAACTTAAAGGTCATTAAAAGACTCCTCAGCCGTCGGGAAAGCTCATTTCCGGCCATCTAGGAATCAACATTTTTCAGGGGGAGAATCCCGGACCCCCTTTTCTTTTTAGGTTTTTTTTTTTTTTTTTTTAAACATTTTGAACCACTCTTTTTTAAATCGAGGACCCGCTCCTGGTATGTATAATATAATAACAATAACAATAATAGGCCTAACAATATTAAACTAACTCTGTTTTTAACTGCTGCTTTTCAATAGTCCCATTAATTAAAGAAGATTCAGTATTCGGGAAAACGTCTTTATTGATGAGATGGAATGAATCTACCTGTATTACCCAGGACCTACAGGTGATTTACCATTATCAACTATCAGGAATAGGCCGCCAAGGAAGCACAACAGGAACTGAGGTTCTTATCAATGAAGGAGTTGTACCATGTACACAGTATACGTTTGCAGTGTTAGCTGCACACATAAACGTCAACGGAACAGCAGATATTAAGGAAGTCACGTCTGCATTGGATTGTAAGAGTTCAGTTGATCTTTCTATGCTAAAAGAAATCATTCACTAATGTAAAGCCGTTAAATATTGTTACATAAATTATGTATTCGTATTGTTACTTTTAATTTTATTGATATTTTGTATTATTAATATTATCAGTATTATTTTGTTATTTTTTTTATTGCCAATATTGCAATAATATATTGCTCAATACTAGAATAAACTGTGTAAAATTATACATGTTAAAATGTGTGTACTGGCAATAATATTCTCTGTGATTCTTGATTAATACCCCACAGATCCCGGTAAACCAAGCATTACTTCTTTTTCATCAACGTCTTCATCTATCACACTTGAGTGGAAAGCCTCTACAGTTAATCCGTGTCCAATACTAGAATACAATGTGTCTGTATACAATAGTTTGACCAATTTCACCGTAAATGTCATAGAAACTTCACTGTCAGTATCTGAAGGTATCATGCCAAATACTAACTATTTTGTCAAGGTTTGTAAAAGCAAATGTCATTTTTATACGTACATCTACATTGGTAAATATGAAACAGTAGCATATCCAGGAATTGAAAATAGAGGGGGCCCGGGAAGGCATGTTAACAGATGGAGGACTATACCATTCGGGATGATGGCACCACTACATGGCCGAAATTACACTCTGAGAATACAACTTTCTTTATATCCCCCACCCTTGAATCCGCCTCTGATTCACAACACGTTGGTGTAGCATCACTTACAATAAACAGTCAATTAATATTTGAATAAAAAAATATTAAATCAATCATACCACTGAGATGAAATTAATGATATGCTATGCCTTGTTTTTATTTTTGTAATAGTGTTTTATTTTGTTCATTGTTCATTATCAATGTTAACGTTCTTTTAGATACAAAGTATTATCAGTGATTTGTTCTAGTGTATTTTATATTTGTAGATGATTTTTATATGACTTGCTTTATGAAAACTAGTTTTATCACTAAAACATTGTTATTATCTGCACCAAAAGATATGTTGTCAGTCGTGTCATTTCGTGTGTTTGTGTGAACTGTTTGTGATTTTGTGCTTGTTTATGTTCGAATTGTCTCTAAAACGGCTGTACCGATATAAATGAAAATATATCTGTTTAAATTTTGGTGACTGTCCATAGTAGGGTGTAGATGTGGGGACCAATTAAAATGATTTAAGAGCAATCATTCTACACCAGATATTTTAAAAACGTGTCAACTTATTTAAATAAAAGTTTCAAGAAAGTTTAACCAAGTTACAAAGAAGGGATAATTAGGTATTGGTGACGATCCAAATTCAGGTGTGAACTTGAGGTTTATTTATTATATTATTATTATTTATTAAATGTTGGTGACCATAAACTAGGATGTGGGTATGAAGACCATTCAAAGGAAAACGTCCTAGAAAGATATTTTAAATACTAACTGATTTGAATAAAATTTTTGTAAAAGTTCAACCAAGTTACAAGGAAGAAATGATGAAGTATTTGTGACGATTTATATTTTGAGGGCCATTAGATCACAGACCAATTTCTTAAATTTATCAATTGATCAAAATAGCACTTTCCAGATTAGTTTGTCATGTTTTAATGAAGAAGTGTTTAAATTTTGGTTACGATCCGAAGTAGGGTGTGGATATGAAAACCATTTAAAAACTGAATATGTTTACCGTATTACTGTAGGCAAAAAAAGAAGCTATATGATAAAGGTTTAAGTTAGTGCAATTACAGTAAAGGCTTACAACGTTTTATTTGTACTAACTCCACTTTTTCTGAACGGATTGAGAATATTTTAGAGTATCTTTACATTTTAACATGAGAGGCTAAAACCAAAAACCCATATTTGTACTTGCATAATATTTCCATTTTAACAACAATACATTGCATGTATTGTTCTTGTCAGCTATAAGAGTAAACTTCCAAGTGTAAGCAAGATGTAGTGCATTGTCAGGTGTACAACTGATACAGTTAGAAGGCGTTCAAAAAATGAAGTGATTAAATGTTCATGTGATTGCGGATATATGGACCATTCAAAGCAAAAGGTTCTAGATAAGATATCTCAAATACTAATACTGATAATCTAAATGAAACTTTTGTGTTAGTGTATTTTTTTTCAAAGTGGGTGGTGGCTAAAAAGTAGGTGGTGGTTAAAAACTTTTTTTTTCTGTATTTATTTTATAGAAAGGGATTGACGGTGGGAGGAGATATGCACCCTACTGAGTGTTCTTGTTAATAGTAATTCAAATAATAATAATAATAATAATAATGATATTATTATTATTTCATTAACTACTAACTACTAAGTACTAGACTTGCCGGTAATGGTAATGGTTGGAGACTTAGCTAGCTGTAACTGGTTTAAGTGCTTTAGAAAACGCAAATTGCGTTTAAATAAATTAATCAACTGCCAACATTAGCCAGACCCTACTTCGGATCGTCACCAAAATTGGATCATTTCTTCATTTCACAATGAAAAACTATTCAGCAAAGTGTCATTTTTATCCATCTATAACTGGGACGTAAGCAGTATAAATGACCCTCAAATTTACACCCTAACCTGTCTCCTACACGTAATATCTTTCTTGTAACTTTGGTTAAACTTTCCCGAAGATATCTCTGCTAGTACTTCATACCACCTGAAGGCAATATAATGTGACAATATCATTTAGAGATTAGTCAATCAGTCAATCAACCATTCAACCAATCAATCAATCATCAATCAATCAATCAATCATTCAATCAATCAATCAATCATTCAATCACTCACTGCCCCACTAACTCAATCTCTCTCACAAACCTCTCCCACTCACTCACTCTCACACTTACTCATTTAAATAATCAATCAATTAATCAATCAATTAATCAACCAATCAATTAATCAATCAATCCCTCACTCAATCAACCAATCAATTATTCAATCACTCAATCAATTAATCAATAAATAAATAAATCATTATATCTATATATTAGCTTTTAAAAACCTATTGCATATAAAAGACAAAAAACAATTAACAGTAAAATGAAGATCATATATATCAAGGCATACATATCTTATCATCAGGATTCAGCTCATACCACTTAATAATCAGTTCCTATGCAAACTATGCTATGACGTAAATTAATATGTTCACATTAAGAATAATAACTTCTCGTCATCACAGGTAGCAGCAAGAACTGCCAAGGGATACGGAAATTATTCATCTAGTTTACATGTTAAAACAAAAGAAAGTAAGAACACTTGCTCTTATTTTTTTTTTTTAAATAAATATCTAGAAAAAAAAAACTAACAGTAGTGTTTCATTTTCTTAATGACTTCAATTTGCATCTACGTGATATTTACTTATTTACCTAATTATTTAGTAACATCCAATTCATTGGTAACTTTTTTTTTATCCAAGGGTGACATCAACGTAAACGGTCATTACCTAGACGAGAAAGTTTTTC
>NW_022687593.1:161545-175701 GCF_011630105.1 Anneissia japonica | reverse complement strand
ATATATATATATATATATATATATATATATATATATATATATATATATATATATCTCAGTTGTATAAAAAAAAAATTGGCTGTGACGGACGAAGTTCTAATTTGCAACCTCTCGCAATCAAGGCAAGTATAATACCTTAGGGAAACCAAAGACGCGCAGATCTAATTCATTCAGGCATGTGTATAAGAGGAAGTTGGGCTACATCTCCGCCTATACCTCATGTCTATGTGAGTAAGTGTTATTACACCCGCTTTAGTAGCGAGAGGCTGCAGTTTTGAATCCAAAAAGGGGAAAAATAACTTAGTTGAAGGGATGTGTTTGATAAAATTAAAATTATTATTCCCTCATATGATCTTATTTGAGCATTATTTATTTATTGTTTTACATGATGAGGGAGAAAATATTATTTTATGCATTTTGTAAACCAACAAGGAAGTAAAATATGTATTGGTTGATGGGAAGACGTCTTGAATAGGTGTGAATACAAAGATTCTGGCTTTCCTTTGTTAGAAACTGTAATTCAAACAAACTTAATTGTGTTTTTCATTGTGATCAATGCAAACAACCAGCGCTTTATATTTATAATGTATATTTCTGCAAAGCACATAAGGAAATAAATGGTAAAAATATGCTGTATTATTAGCAAGTCGGTGCGTCTAACTTGGTTTCGACTATTTGTCAAATAGTTTTGTTGTAAATCAAGTGACAATATTTTTTCTGAGACAACTATACCAACGTATAGTTTTCTCTGGTTTTATACAGTAGCTGAATTGTGGACATCTACGAAATAGTAACGCGAGCTATTTTATTGTAGGCCTAAATATGTTTGGTACAGAATGCAGTTGCATCATTATCCAAATGGTTATAACAGTTGTCTTGTACCGATCTACGCAATCAGCGGGTTAGCTTAGAATTATTATGTTAGAAATGCTATTAAAGTTTTCACAATTAACACTGGTTGACACATCAATCGTAGTTTGCATACGCCTGCTCATTATTGGCTGTTCATTGGTTTTAAACTAGACTGTTTCTACCCTTTTATTGTTTCTAATTAATAATAATAATAATAATAATAATAATAATAATAATATTTACAAAGCGCACACCAAAAATAACCAAATATTACCATGAACCTAAAGCTACAAGAAAAGAAACACCACACCATCACAGCACCGTTTACAGGCAATTTAAGGCACAAGGGCCCGCCCAATTATTGTGTAGACCCTGTGAGAGCTTCCGTTGCCATGGACTTGCATTATAGAATTTATATAGAGGGCGCCATTACACATTTTATAAACACTGGATTATTCTACCGTGTCATTACATCCAACTTCTTTTAAAGCGAAGTAAAGCATTGCCAGTTTAGAAAAACAGTTAATATTGTCCACAAAATGTTCAAAATTTTCTCAGGATTTAAAAACGCATAATTCAACTAAAAACAGTTCACAACGTGTATAAAATGTGTAACAGTTCGTATCACATTACACGTTAGGGGTATGTTTCTCTGAACCTTAATGTTTTACTAATAATGCGACCTGTACGCGTTTTCAATTGGTTGTCCTTAAGTTCTGAGGGAGGTGTGTTGTCATTTGGGTTTACATGGACATTGCTTTCATTTTTATTCGCTCGTTCTGCAATCACTCTTCCTGTTGATGTGATCTCGGGAATATATTGTCGATTTCTACGAATACGGCTTCCGTCCGCGACCTCCAGTAAATATGATTTGGGTTCTTTTGCTTGAGCGTATACAGTTGATGGGTCCCATTTCCCAGCGGTTTCATTATGAACTCTCACAGATTGTCCCACACAGAGAGGTGGAAGTTCTGTATTGCGGGCATGAATATCGAAATATGATTTCTGAGACACTTGTCGATTTTTTAGTTGTTAGATATCATCTGGGTATATGTTTTCGCATTCATTGTGCAGTTTTAATGGAATTGTGTTTCTGAGTTGGCGGTTCATCAACAACTGCGCTGGGCTTCCAAGCTTCGAGGAGATAGGTATAGATCGCTAATGCAAGAGTGTGAGTTCTGGATAAGTGTTAGATTGTGTGGCTTTCTTAAGTAAGTTTTTCGCTGTTTGTACTTGTCTCTACCATTTCCCTGCGGTCTCCTTGGCGACGTTGTGATATGATGAAATTTCCATTCACGCACAAATTCGCGATATCCTTGGCTATTATAATGCGGTCCATTATCGATCACAACTTGTTCAGGTATTCCGAATTCCGCAAAGACTTGTTTGGTAACTTTACCCACTGCATTACTTAGTGATGTAGCTGGAAGTTTCTGCACAATGGGAAATTGACTGTAGTAATCAGCTATCAACAAATATTTCTGGTTGCCTAGCTCCAATAATCCGTAGCTATCGTACACCATGGATGTTGTCATGGGGGGAGTGGTTCTGGTGTTTGAGCACGTTGGTGTTCTTGGCATATATCGCAATGTTGTATTAGTTTGTCGATATCTGCGTTGATGTTATTCCAGAAGACAGTTTCTTTAGCTAATAGCTTTGTTTTTTCTCGTCCAAGGTGTGCTGTGTATAACTGTTGTAGTATGTCTTTCTGCATTGTTCCTGGAGTGATGATTCTCTTTGAGTATGAGACCATTTTCAACTAATAATTGATCACTGTAGCTCCAATATGCACGGAGATCTGTAGGCACCTGCGAAATGTTCTCGGGCCAGCCAGTCGTGATGATTTCTTTGAGAGCGTTCAACACAGAGTCACATGAGGTGTGTTCGATAAGCTGTTACAGCCTGTTTGATGAGAAGCGAATCATATCTACTCGCATGTCTAGTTCTGGGCTGGAGTTTCTTCCGGGACTGGGTAGCCTAGATAAACCGTCAGCTAGGTGGTATTCTGATCTGGGTATGTGTACAATGTTAAAATCGTAGTTGTTGAGTGCTATCAGCATTCTTTGTAGTCTAGTCGGTACCGCTGTTATTGGTTTATCAGGAATCATAACAAGTGGGCGATGATCGGTTACAATAGTGAAAGTGTGACCAAATAGGTATGTGTGGAAGCGACTGGTTCCGAACAATATTGCGAGGAGCTCTCTCTCAATACACGTACAGCGTTGCGCAGCTGGTGTGAGGCTTTTGCTTGCTAAAGCTATTGGTTTTAACTCGTGGTTCTCATATGGTTGCAGTAATGCAGCGCCAACAACACGTAAGCTGACACAACAGTGGATCTCAAATGGTTTCCGTGGATCATAATACTATAATAGGGAGCCTTCAGACACTTCCTGTTTTAATAATGAGAATGCTTTGATTTGGTGTGGTTCCCATAGAAACAGTGCATCTTTACATAGAGGATCTCTGAGCACACCCTTTTTTTTTTTTTTTTTTGCTACAGTCTTTGATAAAGTTTGACAAGTAGGTGATAAAACCAAGAATCTGTTGGAGTTAGGCCTTCGATGTTGGTGCTGGCATGGCTTTTAAATCTTTGACTTTTACTGCATCGGGTTACATGCCCTTGCTAATGTATACGTTTCAGAAAAATGGAATTTCCTTGCACTTGAGTTGGCATTTTGATGAGTTGAGCACTAGACCTTTCTGTTTTGTAACTTCCATGAATTGCAACAAATTTTGTTCATGTTCTTGTTCAGTAGACCCGTAAATGAATGTGTCATCTGCAATACCACATGCACCATTACAATTTTCAAGGATACGGTCCAATTCGTCGTTGACAACATAGAATTCAGTTTCTTGCCCTGTCCTAATATTTACATTTTAGTTTTGTAATGCCGTAGCAGTCAACCGATGTGCCATTGTAAGTAGTTAGTTGTGTTTTAGTTAATGTCAAGCATTCGGGCTTGGGATTGCCATTTGTATCCATTCTGTCAGGAAACATTTGCTTCTACATCCGAAGAGGCACAGAATTTGCCTGAGCACCTGTGTCAACCTTGAGGGTTAAATTATGAATGACAGGTCTATTCTCAAGTTGGATACTGATAGTTGCGTATGTTTCACTATGGTTGGTCTGTGGAGATTTGTTTACTCCAAAAAATGCAAATGCATCATATTCATCATGTGTTTCTATGGTGTAGACATTTTGTTTTCCTTGCGTTTTCTGTTTCTACTTGTGCTATTCTGGTGTTGGTTTCTGGATTTTTGGTTTGGTTTTGACCTGTTGTCATTGTTGTGTTTGTTTGAGAACTTAATGGTAAGGCAGTATTTATCTCGACCTATTTTGTTGCACTGGACAGTTAGAGTTGCCATGATATTCATGATCTCTGCCATGAATTCCTACATACACTGCGATTACTTGTGCCAGCTCTGGGTTTGCTGCTATGTTTTGAGTGTGATGTGCGGGCTTTGCTTATGACACTGACAGAACCTTGTTGTGTTGGGTGTAATATAGCCATATTTTTTATTGCAGCTACCAGCATTCTGGCAATATTTAGTGCTTTGTCAAGAGTTACTGTTAATTCATCGCAACACAGTAGTTTCTTCAGGACTTCAGTACTGTTTGTTCCTATTATTAACTGTTCAAGAATACGTTCATCAAATTCTGAGTTTACAGCGACACTACATGCAGCCTGAATTTCAGCTGTCTGGTCACCTGTTGCAGATATGGAGAAAGCATGTAGTTGTTTTTTGGTAAGAAGTGTTTTTCGAACCTTTCAAATATCTTAGCAGGTTTCTGTTAATCTGCTGGGAGGTTCCAAGAGTTGTAAAATTTTAAGCCTTTCTGTCCTAACCAGAGCAAAATATACGTCAGCCTGCTAGCGTCGTCTTTGGCCTGTTTGCTAGCGGGCCGTGGAGCACTAAACTCAGCATACTGTTTGAATGCTCGGTGGAATTCCATTTTTCGGCGTGTTTACTGACGCCACAGCTGCCATCATGTAAAGATAGGTTGGCTGTTCGATGTGTAAGCGTTTGTATATAAATTAACGACATGTAAGCTTAACTCCAACATAAACTTGATTGATTAGATTGTAGTATTGATTCAGTTATGTGGCTTACAGAACTGAGAGCGGGGAGAGAGAGCTTATGTAGCTATGGAATTATTATTATTATTATTATTATTATTATTATTATTATTATTATTATTATTATTGGTATTATAGAATTTATATAGAGGGCGCCGTTGCACATTTAATAAACATTGGATTATTTCACCGTATCATTACAGACCCTAGTGTCATTTTGCGAGACAGGCTTTCCTATCCTAAAGCACTTTTATTTCATAATTCTCTGTGAGAAATTATATGAGATCTAGCTCGGTGCATGCGCAGGCAATTCGTTCGCAGCACGCACACGGTAAATGTTTTTGACTACAGTGTAATAAACAATTACCTAAAAACGCGTATTTACAGAAATTCCAAGCACACTGAGGTAAATATATTTTATCATATCTATGTCAGACAACGAATCAGAAATAATAAAAGGTTTAGGTCCGATAATTAGTGGTACTAGCGGTCGATCCACGTGGGCTGACACGCCAAGAGCTAGTACTACTACTACTACTACTGCTAGGCATAGCCTTAGCGGTGGGAGCAAGACAGCCAGCAGGCAAAAAAGAAAAGGTCTGGACCTGAAAACCTCTACGTAGAGGTAAACGGAGGTCAAAATCGAACAATGTTGACGATGGTGATGGTACTATATGAGCCAAAGGCTAACTAATTTAGAGAAACTAATGGAAAATTGCTTGAGGCTTTCCCCTCTGAGCAACCCCCAACTACTGTTGGAGAAATGATCTGCCACTAGCAGAGGCCGAATATGAATATGAGGATGACGAGTATGCTCCACCGGAGCAGTTGAAAAGAAATGAAAATCAGCAAAATGCTTTAGCATTGTTGAGTCACGCAAATTATGAACTAAACTGTCTCAAAAAGGAGATAATCAAACCAGATATTAATAAGAACTATTCGCACCTATGTAAAACCTCAAGTATTCGGAAACGGTCTTTCAAAACAGAATAAAGACAGTAAGTAGAAGCAGAAAAACACTGTAGGTGTGGTGAAAGGTCAAACAAGACGTAGATCTACATCCTAGATTTTTTTTCAGTTTTTTTTTTTTAATTTGATATGTTTATATATATGTTATCATATTGTTGTTGGCCAGGGGTATGACCAATTGTTTTGGTTTTAGCCCATGTCATCTTTAGTGACGTACATGGTCAATGTATTTATCTATATCGTGACGAATTTAAAAAAAATAATAAATAAAGACGTATTACCACCACCCATACAGACGAAACCTTCCCGCTGCAGGAGGGCCTTATTTATTGAACAAAAGCATGACATCGAGGCCTTTTTCTAGGTTATCGATACCAACAACAACAGGAAAAGCAGAGACCCTACCAAGCTCACCGAACTTAAGACTCCCGCTCAAAAGCAGGGACCAGAACACAAGAAGGCCTAAACAGTTATAGTTTAGACAACGTGCGACGGATAGAAAAACATAATTTAGAGACAAAAAAACTATCACTGACCGTCCAGTTGGAGATCGACTAAACTCGTTCTATAACAATTGGTGGAAATTTACATCTGACCCCAGGGGTGGCGCAAGGACCTGCCCGACGGAGGGGCTAAAGGCCCCGGCAGGGGGGGGGGGCTAGTGGAGCGAATCGAGTCTGGCGAAGCCCCCTGGAAGCCACGGATATTTGATGAATTATGGTGAATTTTTATTACTTATTTGATAGGCATCGAGTTACTATAATATGACTTCATGTAGGCTATGCTTTCTAATGTTGACATCAACTTCCAAAACCAAAACATTTTTGAATAAAGCAAGAACAAAGAGTATGCAATGTAACCATCTAATTTATTTTCAAATCCTCATTCTTGAAAGTGAAATTCTATATTTTGGAAATTTTGCATGAAATCTGTCAACCACGTTGTCATGGTCGAGGTTGCTTCACCTATCACGATGTCTTCCAACCATCATGAGGCTATCTAAATGAGCATTATTTTTAAATAGTCTCATTGAATTATTATTATTATTATTATTATTATTATTATTATTATTATTATTATTATTATTATTATTGTTATTGTGGTTGTTGTTGTGATGAAAAGTTAACACAAACGATATGGTGGCTAAACGAATATTACATGTAAATAGCTATAGCCCCCCAGCCCCCTCTGGCGCCACCCCTGCCAACTTCGCCCCTTAGATATCGGTGCTAAGGTCCTACAATCCGACAGTATAAACACATACGCAAACACGTGCGTTGTATTACCCCTGCGACCCTTTTCTCTTACAAGCTGTGGTTAGATATTGGAATTTAAACAGGAGGGTTTTCCAACTGTCAAAACAACATTTTTTCACTGTAAGACTACAGAGATTGAAAAGGCTGCTATAAACAAGGAAACTGGTATTCTATTGAATAAAAATATTATAGAACACAGTACCCAATAAAAAGGAGAATTTATGTCAAACATTTACCAGACTAAATTATAATGGTTGCCCTCGTCTTATTCTAGACCTGTCTGAGTTGAACAATTTTGTTGAATGTCAACATTTTAAGAGTGATACTCTCCATACGGCAACATTCTTTATATCTCCAAATTGATATTTAGCTTCAGTTGATCTTAGGGACGCATACTATACAGTCCCTATTTATTCCACACACAGATATACCTGAAATTCAGGTAGAGAAAAAATTGTATCAATCTAGGTGCCTTCACAATGGTATAAGCACAGCCCTCAGGTTGTTTACTAAATTATTGAAGCCAATTATTGCTTCATTGAGGCAGACAGGCCATCTGGTCATAAGCTATCTGGATGATACCCTAATTATTGTAAAAAACAAAACATCAGCTATACAAGCAGTTATGGCAGTATTATCAGATATGGGTTTCATAATTCAACCACACAAATCTATACTTGACACAGTGATGGAAATACATTTCTAGGGTTTATTTTAAATTCAGAAAATATGACTGTAACACTTCCAGGGCATATGAAAAAACTGAAATTATTACTAGCCGATCGACTATTAGACATGTTTCAAGTGTGATTGGCATGCTCATTGCTTCATTCCCAGCTGCTCAATTTGGGCCCCTTTATTATCGGTCATTAGATAAAGACAAAATAGTTGTACCTTGTAGGCAGTGGCGGCTTTATTTTCTGGGAGGCTGAGCTGTAAGACATGGGACTTGGGCTCAAAGGTCCGAGATGGTGGAAGGGGTGCAAGGGTGTTCCCCCTCCCAAATGAGATTTTTTTTAAAGAATAGGACCTCTGGATGGAAAGAAATGACAGTCCCTGATTGTGACAGACATGTGTTGGCTTGGCGTGGGCCTATTTATTGTACATTGTTCAGTCCGATTGTCCGACGAGCTCTGTCCGATGGGGGTGGGGGCTTGACCTGTCTGGTGGAGGGCTTCAGCACATGCTGGTCACCCAACCCCCCCCACTGCTTGTATGGCCTATTAATTATTACAACAAGCTGCGTATTGCCATTTTAAATCAATACAGACTAGGACCCCTGGGCAAGGCCTAGGGGCCAATGGTAGGCCTTACTAGGGCTTTAGACGCACAGCTACAAGTTAGGCATAAGGAAACTTGGCGCTGCGGTTGAACTATTTTAAAAATACAATTTTGTTTTTGTTTTTCGACAACATTTTTAAATATCCGCCCTGCAGCGTCCAAATTAGTCACCACACCTCTACCTAATATGATTTATTCAGGTAAGATAAAGTTATATTATATTGTATTGTAAGATATAAATCGCAGAAACGTCCCTTGCCCTACTGTGGATACTAATCGGCATCTGCCACTGTTGTGGTTGGGGAAGCTACTACAAATGTCCAAATTAACTTGTTGTAACGCCACAGACACAGCAGCTTGGATCACAGCTTTGGTAGAGTAGGGCGTTGTAAGGTACCCATATTACATTAATTAATATGTAAATATTCCCTTGTAAATGTTATTACAGAGTATAGAAAAAATTTATATTCACTACGTTTTCGACTGTTCAAATTGTGGACCTTTTCCAACATGTGGAGGTGTGCGTACACACCCTTCGTACCAACTGAGTTCAAGACTTTTGTTAATATTCATGTAGATGCATTTATAAAACGTTATTGTTAATAATCAATTAATAAATATTTAGTAGTGGTCATTATTTAACTAATTACTGATTCAATTAATCATTTTATTGGATTAACTTCAAACAGTGGAACGCATATAAAATGTATGCTGCATCCATATTAACAGTAAAGAAATATTTTTTAAAATAAGTAAGATACGCATTAAGCAATACACAGGAAAGGAAATGCAATTAATAATCATATTATTATTATTATTATTATTAATATTATTATTATTATTATTATTATTATTATTATTATTATTATTATTGTTGTTGTTGTTGTTGTTGCTAGCATATACCCGTGCTCCTCAATGTGTTGAATGAGTGGAAAATGGTGGCGATGTACATTGTTGAATGGAAGTTGAGGAGGCAATCGCTGTGGATGTTATAGTTACCATGTCATTATTTTTCTAAAGGACGTCTTTATGAAAAGTATTGAGCATTTTGATCAAGTGTGGATCTAGAATGTTTTCAAAACAGAATAATTTTTAATAAGCGAATAGCACATATATTGCATTTAAATAAAAAAAAAAATAGAGGAAAAACGGGGCGGGCAGCCTTTCCCCCTTCAGTGATGTTCCTCTCCGCTACTGGATCTTTCCCTGTTGTTTTAGGCTACCCTCTTGTAATTGAAAGTACAGCAATAAAAAGTAGGCCTGACCTAGTTGGGCATGAGAGAAGTTAAAAAAAAACCCCGTAGATAAACATTGTCTTGACATGTTTATGTAAATTCAAGGTATTGATTGGTGGAGCTACGTTGACCCGGAACTTAAACTTTAGTGTCGCTATCTATCTTAAGGCACTATACAAATCGACACGAATCGATTGGGGAACACCGTAACAGTACACCGAGGTATCCCCTACTCGTCTAGAAGGATGTACGGGGTTCTTTATAGTGCACACGAGTCATTGTATACACTGAGCCTATGGTTAATAGTCCTTATCCGAAAGGACCACAAGAACCATAGGCGAGCGTGCCGTTCGAACCAGCGCCGATATAATGGCTGTAGCATGCGGCGCCCCTGCTAACCGCTCGACCATTCGACTCAGTAGAATACAAAATGTTTTATTCGTGTATATATACCACAGGTGAGCAAAGTACGGCCCGCGAAAATGAATTAAAATCCCTATTTGTTCGGCCTACCAAACAATGTTGGTTAGAAAACATCATGTTTTTTACTTGGTTTAATTTCTCACTTGGGCACTTTTGTCTTTTTCATACAGTTGATAAAAAACTTTTTCTTTAACAGGTTATGTCTGATGATCTTTACATCATTGTTTATTTAGCACTGTTTCTGTCATTATTTGATTAGTTATACAAAAATGCTAAGCATTGATAAAATATACATTGATTTTATGTGTTACTTCGTTATAATACACTTATGACTTCTAGAGTATTATTTTGCAACAGTATTTGTTTGAAAAGGCGTCCTTGTTGAGTATCTGCGATATACTAGGGGCCCTTGTGGTAAATAATATTATTTACCACAAGTGGCCCTATATACGATATAATTTATATATGTATTTACGATATATACGAAATAGTCGTTCCTGATAAATCCAACTAGGACACTTTTTAAACAACTGATGCTTGATTTAACTTCTCACTGTAGGGGGCACTTTTGTCTTTTTCATACAGTTGATAAAGAATTTTTTCTTTAACGGGTTATGCCTGATATAAACTTTACATCATTGTTTATTCAGCACTGTTTTTGTTTTTTTTGGGTTGTATCTGCGATATACCAGGGGCCCCTTGTGGTAAATAATATTATTTACCAAAAGGGCCCCTACGATATATACTAAATACTGTATTCGTTTCCTAATAAATCCAACTAGGACACTTTTCAAACAACTAATGCTTTGTTTAATTTCTCACTGGGGGCACTTTTGTCTTTTTCATACAGTTGATAAAGACATTTTTTTTAACACGTTATGCCTGATATGATCTTTACATCATTGTTTATTTAGCACTGTTTCTGTAATTTTTGGATTAGTTATACCACAATGCTAAGCATTGATACTATATACATTGATTTTATATGTTACTTCATTATATAATTATTTTAAAATGATATTTAGAAATATATTCAATATTATTGCCTTCATACCAATACTTGAATGTGATATTTAATTTATGTCTACATAATTTCATTTATGCTAAATTTATCTATATACTTTTCTTAGTTTTTCTTGATTTTTCTTTTATTTCCTTTCAATCTCTCCATTATATTAATTTTCTAATATTTGTAATATTTCTTATCCCTTTCCAGTTTTGTTTTTCTTTTCATTTCCGTTCTTTGTTTTCCTTTATGTTTATATCATTTGAAAATGATAATAAGCCATTTCATAGACATGAGGTCTATTCTATATTACCGTCTTCACACCATTAATTTGAATATTTGATTTATGTTTACATAATTTCATTTATGCTAAAACTAATATAAACGTTTAATATCTGCATCTGTCTCTCCCTATGCACTTGCACTCATACCATACAAAGCAGTTATTTACTTATTTTTTTTTTTTATTACTTTCGATTGATTACCAACTTTTTTAATTTCCATTTTTTCATGTACCTTTCTTAATTGGCAATCATTCTGAAATCCGTGGGAGTTGTCGGACTTCTTTCTAAATGGTGGTACTTTACTGCCATAGGCAAACACCTCATTGATTATGAGATGTTTGATGATTGCATGATATCCCTAATTATACATAGGCCTATACAATATATTGATTCACAGGGCTGGTACTTTACATAGGCCCCCATGTAAATATGAAAAAAGCAAATATTTTGACTGCCATCTTAACATCCCATATGGCGGCACCATCTGACATATTTTCTGATGATTACATGACACCACTCCCTGATATTGAAAACATAGGTGATGGCAATGACATGTGCTGTAGATATGAATATATTGGCTAAATTCAAATATTTTGGCAGCCATATTGGACTTCAAGATGGTGGCCATTAGGAGGCGTTATTTTTTGGGGTCTGTTTAAAAATATATATTTAGTTGTCATAGTATCACTGTGCGAAGTTTCATGCTTTCTCCCAGAAGTGCACGATTCTACCTGAAATCAAACCTTAGCCTCTCTACTAATGCATACACACTCCCCCACGCGAAACAGAGTCAGTGGTGTACCGAGTTTTATGCGCAGATGAGCGATGGAATCACTAGGCAAAAATATCCTAAATATGCTTTGGTAGTCAAGACAGTGTAAAAATTGTAGTAATAGGTAGACGCATTCTATGTAGGCCTACAGCACGGTCTTCGAAAGTATATAAAAACGGGATAATATTGAATCTGGCACCGTATTTGAGTAGGCCTAGGCCACAGTTACGCTTATGCAGTATGACGTGTGTCTCCAAGTTGTAGAAATTGTATGCTACTTTATACTTAGTAGTGCTCGGAAACAAATTACTAGTACTTTGGACACGGTTAACTTACTATTTTACAATGATTTTTTTTTTTTTTTTTTTTTTTTTTATGAGAAAAAAATCCCTGCCTAAAAACAGACAGTGAGAGTTTCTGTATACTTTTGCACGATTCATTGGTTGGTAACACTTAATGATTTTTGTAGAACAGTCTTTAAATCAATGAAAGCTATTTTTACTTCCATCTGATTTTGATCGTTTTAAATATAAAGCTATTTAATATTTAAGTGGGTAAACATAGCCTAACAGTACCTCATCATGTGTATTGAAAATTTAGTGTTTATAATACACCTGCTTGCTATAATATAATCTATGCCATAATGAATATGAACGAAATGTTTGTAAGAAGTCAACATTAAAACAATACATAGAATTGTACCTGCGTGTCCGAGCATTTCTAAACGTTTATACTTTAGGATCAGTAGTAGGCTATAGCAGTTAATTATTGCTATATATTACACTACTCAAATAACAAGAAATTCAACGCTACCTCTATATACTTTCAAGACCATGCTGTACATAAACACTGCCTAGGCAGTGGCGTAGAAAAATATTTTTCATGGGGGGGGGATGATTGGCGTGTTAGCCAGTGTCGTAACAGGTGCGAGGAGGGGGGGCAGGGGGAAAACTGCCCCTCCCCTAGTGGTTTTTACCGGGCTGACCAAGCCGTCGTACCGGGCTAGGTAATAAGAGAAAAGAAAGAGGGGAGAGGGAGGGAAGGAGAAAGAAGAGGAAAAGAAAGGGAAAGAAATAGAGAAGAGAAAAATAAAGACAAGAATAAAAAGGAAGATATCATAATGACCAGACTCACAACACCCTGCAACCCCTTCTCCACTTCAAAAACTGTCATAACTCTTTTGATCTATGCTGCCCAATGGCGTAACTACTGGGGGACAAGGGGAAAATATCTATCTTTGAAAAATCTTCCCCACCCCTTTATAAATGCCCTTTCATCCCCTGAAAGCGCCTAAAAACCTCAAATTTCGGGCGCATTTCTTGTTAATATGGCCCAATTTCCTCTAAAATTGCACATTTTAGGGAGTTTTGATCAATTCCAACGAAATTAAAATTAAAAACGCAGGGGGACAAGGGGAAAATATCAATCTTTGGAAAATCTTTCTCCACTCCTTGACAAATGCATCCTCTGAAAGCAGGGGCGGATCCAAAATTTCTTGTTACGGTAGGAGGGGGCCGAAATTTGGGCCGATCGAGACAACAATGTCCTACGGGGTCTGGGGGCATTCCCCCTCGAAATTTGTGTGTTCTAGACGCCCGAAAATAACATTTGAGGCGTTCTGGGATATCATTTTTTTTCTTTTTCCTTCTTTTTTTTTCTTTTTTTTACTTTTTTTCACCTCCCAAAAGGGGGGGGGGGCCGGGTTTGTAATAAATAAAACCATGATGAAAATGCTTATATTTAGTTTCAAACACACGTGTGTGGCTGATATTATAAATAAGATAAACCCTATGTCGTATTGTTTTCTATATGGGGAGTGGGGTGGGGTGGAGTGGTTATGGTAAATTACTAACCGGGAAATGAGGATTGTATGTTGTTGTTGTTGTTGTTGTTGTTGTTGTTGTTGTTATTATTATTATTATTATTATTATTATTATTATTATTATTATTATTATTATTATTATTATTATTATTATTATTATTATTATTATTATTATTA
>NW_022687593.1:159771-161499 GCF_011630105.1 Anneissia japonica | reverse complement strand
ATCATTATCATTATCATTATCATTATCATTATCATTATCAGTATCAGTATCAGTATCAGTATCAGTATCAGTATCAGTATTATTATTATTATTATTATTATTATTATTATTATTATTATTATTATTATGTTGTAATGATGTTGTTTGTACTGTTCTTTAATTTTATTAAAGAGGGCCCCTGAATATCAATTAACCTACTGGGCTAAACTACAAGGGTTACCCCCTTTAAAGATAGTTGAAATAAATAATTAAAAAAATAAATACCCACTCTGACCCAAGACCTCTGTTACGCGCCTGGCGTTAGCGCCAATGTGTTCCCTTGTGCGGCCAGGAGATGTGCCCCCTCTGAATCTGGAAAACCTTGTTTTTTCAAAAAGAATTTGATGAAATTTGCTATTATAGGCCTAATAAATAAATTCCTCATCAACCGATAAAACCTTGAGCATTCTTGGAATTGACATAACATTCACTGATGTCGTACACACCCTTCAGTGTGAAATGTGTCTCTCTTTGCAAGCACATCTAACATCTAAGGAAAGAAGAGCTTAGATTGGTACCAGATAAAATAATTTTGTTATCAACGTTAATACATTATGCTAATTTTCATCTTTGTAAGCGCATAAGACAGTGCAAATTATTTCTGTGACAGTCTTTTGAAGTGTGTAAAGCTCCATTTTATTCCTTACATAGTCAAAATATTTGGGGGGGGGGTGATACAATGGACCATCCCCCTTGTCAAATATTGGGGGTATATATCCCCCATCCCCCTCCCCCGGGATCTACGCCTATGTGCCTAGGCATAGCGATATTGTAATTACAGTAATAGTCAATTACAGTAGTTTACTTTGTATCGACTGTATATACACTTTCCTCTCAACCGACTACCAAGAGATTTTGCCCTACCCTAACCATGGAGGAATTAGTTAGTTTCTAAACTAACTCCATGCCCCAACAACGCCGTAGCTTTCATATTCCACAAACAGCGAACACCACACCATTTTCGTGACTCCGCGAGAAGTGTCAAGCATGCATGCATTACTCATGTCATCAGTTCACATAAATGACCTTAAATAGTGAGCGCTATAATATCTGCCGGAAATGTATTGGAAAAATATAATGCTGGTGGGCGGCTCTACAGTATAATTTATAGGGAGGCTGAGCTGTCCGACTTGTGGGGGGAGGCTAAGTATATATGGGTGTAACTATACAGTGCAGTGTTATGAGGGCCGAAGGCCGGAGCAGGGAGTGAGTATGGGAGGGGTGTTCCTATGGGGTGCCATACGCAGCAAAAGTCCATGTTAAAATCAAAATTTAATTGTAAAATTCAGTGTCTGATTTATCAAAACGTAGGCGTAAATTTTTCAAAATGTAGATCTAGTTTCCCAAAATGAAGTTCTAATTTTTGAAAACGTAGTTCAAATTTTCCAAAATGTAGTTCTAATTTCTTTAAAATGTAATTCAAATTCAAAGCGTAGGTCTAACTTGATCAAACGCCCTCTCCAAATTCTATTCCAAAATGTAAATCAAAAACCAGCCTGGTTAGAAATGCATTTTACAACAACACTAGAACATAGACTTTTGCTGCTTATGGCACAGACACACAAAATGTAAATCAAAACTAGTCAGCCAAGCCTGACATGGGCCTGTTCCATTAATGATGGGGGAATCATTTTTTCGCTGCAGTCCAATGCCGTGAACAACGCTTCCCAGTGCGTCTGCTAATTTTTA
>NW_022687593.1:158420-159383 GCF_011630105.1 Anneissia japonica | reverse complement strand
TGCGTTTTGCAACCGAAGTGGACCTTACGATGGGCGACTGCCTAGGGGTCCCCGTGAAGGTGGGGCGAATCTTCTAGAAGCTCTGAAAAATTAACATTTTGAGGGCCTTTTTTAATGGATTTCTAAAATCCATAATTTGTAATATTGTAAAATTTTCATTCATTTGAGTATTGTCTAGGGACCTACAGTAAAAGCAGGAGAAATAGAGGGTGGGGGTGAAGGGAGGAACTTGAGACAGAAGGTCAATACTACCTCAGCCCCACCATGACTGGGGCTGAGGTAAGAAAATTTATGATTATGGCACCTCCTCAAAATGCCCGGAAAGGGGACTCTCAGACAAACTTCAATTATGATTTTTCTTTTTTCTCCATTTCCTTTTATAATTTTAGGGGGTTCTTCTCCCTTGAATCCACCACTGTGAAATTGTAATTTTTCATGTTCTTTACATCTGTACGCCTACAGATGACATGGATCAATCTACAATCACTGGAGCTGATAATTTCAGCACATTATTAAAAATGAACGGGTACAAGAGCGGGCAAAAATATGTAATGCATACTATAGCATTTCGCGATAATTAGGAACGATTTTAGTGAAATAATAGGTTTTAAAAGTAAACTTTTTGAAAATGGGTGGTCCAGGGGCAGAGAAGCCTGGAGGGGGTTTGTGAGAAAAGTGACAAAGTAGCATTTTGAAGGTCTTGCAAAATAGATTTCTCAAACACATAATTCATTAATATTTCATTTAAATTTTCATTAATTTGGGTGTGTTGGGACCTGAAAAAGTAACGTTATTATGTCCTGTACATTTGCATGCCTATAGATAACATTCTTCTTATTATATAGATCAATCTGCAATCACCGGAGACGATCAATTTCTAACAAATTTCATGCCACATTATTAAAAATCAACGGTTAGATACGCTGGCAAATATATAATGCAATGCATGCTATAGCATTTTGT
>NW_022687593.1:148636-158310 GCF_011630105.1 Anneissia japonica | reverse complement strand
CCCCTAGTCTAGGCCTATAATATATGTATAAGTAATCATATATGATTACAGGTTTACATTGTACCAAGGTCAATATTAAAGATCGCATTTATTTTTCATTGAAAATAAAAAAAAAAATCTTAACTTAAGGATTTTAAAATATTCAAAAAAGCTGTACTTGTACTGTATTTTCTGAAGCGCCGTTCGTTTTGGGGTTGCTACAATCTGCAGTTGTTACAATCAGTGGCGTCACACTCGGGCGCTGACGGGGGAAGGGGGGCGCCAGGGCCCCAGGCGTGAGGGGCCCCGACATTGTAGTTTAAAAAATATAATATAAACTATAATACCGTAGTTTCGCTCAATGGGGTCCCGACAGTTTTAAACAATAAAAGCTGGGTCTGATGTTTGAAATCATGCTTCTGATTTTGTGATCAATTTGCTTTGCATTGTATATTGGCCCTACGTTATCAAAACAGGTTTAGTTCTCACTAAAATGGCCTATTCTCTGTATTTAATTACACCTAGAGTATTTTATTTATTTATTTATTTATTACACTTCATCACTGCAAAAATACAAAAACAATTCAAAAACAAGACAAAAAGCAGCGAAAAGGAGGGGATGAACAGGTGTCAAGCACCTCTATCTACATCCCCCCTTGAACAGATTACAGAACCACACAAATTATACAAGAGAACAGGCGAAAATACAGAACTACTGAAGGCATACCAGTCCGAAAGTCATGTACCATTCTATGTTCTCTAACACGAGAATTAACAGTTAATATTTCAATCTCCAGCAAATTTAAATATCATCAAATCCTCCTTTTTTGGAATGTAAGGAAATAGATAGTGCTTCCCTTGTTGGATCGATTGTAACTCCTGATTGTAGCAACCCCAAAACGAATGGCATTTCAGAAATACAGTACAGAAACTTCTCTCAATCTCATATCCTATCGCGTTGTTTGCGTTTTAAGTTAACTATTTATTTACTTTTTATTTTATTTATTTTTAAGCGTACAGGTTTGGAATATTTTAAAATCCTAAGTTAAATTATTTAAAGTTTTCTTTTATTTTCAATGAAAAATAAATGCGATCGTTAATATCGATCTTGGTACAATGTAAACATGTAATCACATGACTACTTATACAGAATATATATTATAGGCCTAGACTAGGACCAGGCCTCCTACTATAGTATAGAGGCCTAGTCCTCCTACTATAGTATAGAGGCATAGTCCTCCTACTATAGTATAGAGGCCTCGTCCAAGACCTTGTTGCAAATCCCAGCCCACATAAGCCTAACCTATAATGCCAAGCATAGGGCTCGTGATTGCGGTAGCCTGACCATTAAAAATTAGCAGACGCACTGGGAAGCGTTGTTCAAGCAAAAGTCTATTTCTAGTGTTGTTGTAAAATGCATTTCAAACCAGGCTGGTTTTTGATTTACGTTTTGAAATATAATTTGGAGAGGGCGTTTAATCAAGTCAGACCTACGTTTTGAATTTGAATTACATTTTAAAGAAATTAGAACTACATTTGGAAAAATTTGAACTACGTTTTGAAAAATTAGAACTTCATTTTGAAAAACTAGATCTACATTTTGAGAACCAGACCGATTGGGAGAGGGTTAAGCCTCCTGTCCCCACCTCCCCTGTACCCACCTCCCCTTCCCCTTGCTGGCGCTGCCACTGATCATAGGCTAGGCTTGGGCGCGCCTAGCGTAGAGCAGAGCCTAGGCCCGTGTTAGGCTAGCCGGTATGATTAGGCCGAGGTTATATCATGCCTTGTGCCCATGTGTATCTTTATTTTTTTCCTGATCAATATTTAAAACATGCCATTTATTGCTGATGTTTTGAGCCATAAGACTACAATAATATAGAGTATTTAATGCAATGGGTACTCCGAAGAGGAAAGGGAACATGCTGACCACTCTTTTTGTGAAGTCGGTGCATTGGTCCGAATGTTCTTTGGTCTGAAGAGCCTTTGGTCCGTTAAAATACAGAAAAATATATTTGAAGAATACGAAAACACCTAAGTGCCATACGACTTAACTACTTGTAAAAATAATTTATGTTGTCAAGTAGACATATACATATCATGTCAACATGTCGAGATCAACCATCTTGCAAAGACGATATACTATAAATGTTATGTTGTCATGGCGAGATAAGTTATCTTGTCAAGTCGACATAATAAAAAATGTATGTTGTCGTGGCGAGATAGACTATCTTGTCAAGTCGACATAGTAAAAATGCTATGTTGTCATAGCGAGATAGATTATCTTGACATATCGACATAATAAAAATTGTATCTTGTCAAGTGGACATTGTAAAAATGTTATGTTGTCATGGCGACATAATTTATTTTGCCAAGTCGACATAGTAAAAATGCCAAGTCGACATAGTAAACATGTTATGTTGTCATGGCGAGATAGACCGTTTTCAATGTTCATGGGTTGTTTGTTCACACGTACGTGCACGTTTACCTGCGCCGAAATAATGGAGGAAAGTGCCGAGCGCGAATTCTCTGTTTTTTTACAGTTTCGCAAACATGCGAAAAAAGTAACACTTTTAAAAAGGAGTGGAAAAATTGAAGTAGAAGAAAGATATAGAGAGGTAAACACAATTAATAATAATTATAAAGTGATCACTTTTAATTATTATTAACATTTGAAATGACAAAAAATGTGAAACGCCCATTTATGGGAACGATGATGTCATATTACATATTATCAAACTGTATACAAAAAAGTTAAACGTGTTCAACTCACACAAATGTTTTGAAAGTGGTCCAGGTTGCAGATCCATGAAAAAATTGAAAATTTAGGGGTTTCAGAGGTTTATTTAATCGGGTTTATAAATAGATATAATATGTAGAAAATACATAAATGTTTTCTCCCTCTCGAATTGTGGAGTGGAGTTGAATAGCTTAGTGAGTGAGATGCTTGACTTCTAATCCTAAGGTCCCGGGGTTCAATTCCTTTCACGACAGGACTTTCCAGTGGCATTCCCTACATAAATGAAGAACTAGACATACCATACGTATATTAATGAGTTTTAATTCATAATACTACTAGTAATATGCTGGAACATCTCCCCATCCACGAACGATCGAGAGAGTGATTTTACCCAGATTTTTGTACATTTCGAAACATAAAGAAAATATATTAAAAGTAAAGACAAATTGGTAAGGCAGGAAAAATGGATGCGGGGAGGGGACGAGAAACTAGTATTTTTCTTATTTTGCCTTATATGTGGTTAGGGAAAACATTTGGGAATATGGTTTTTGAAAAGTGATCTTCCTTAATTTACTACATAAATTGTAAGTTGTTTTACTGCCGTGTAAGCTGCATTCCTAGAAAACCAGGTCACTAAAATTCGGACAAATGGATCTTCGGACCAATGGGCCTCCGGACCAAAGACCCTTCGGACCAATAAGCCCTCGGCCCAAAGACCATTCGGACCAAAGGTACGCACCACATTTTGTTGACGTGAGCAGAATTATCCCCTGTGAAGTACTGCGCGGTGACGCAATGAAGCTGCGAATCATACACCCGTATTCATAAAACAAACTTTAGTCGAACTTCGAACTAGAACTTCATTTAGTGCTAGTTGCATCTTTAACTTCAATTTGTATTCACAAACAATGTAGTCGAAGTTTTAACTACGACTACATCAAGTCCTAGTTTTAGTTCAACTGAACACGACTGGCAAGCCACGACTATCAAACTAACCAATGAAAAGGGCTAACTTTTATAGCAGACGAAATTTTAGAGATCCGGAAATGCGGATGAATATTTAGCTGCCGTCTGTGGTTCAAAAACGTATTTCCTCATAATTCATAATAGACCATCATTCCCTTAATTAATTTTCTATAATAATAACTATATTAGTTGTTAACATATTACAATAGAGAATTTTAACAGACACTGAGCATTTGCTTTCTTTGGAGAATATTTATAGTTGAGCCCTAGCGAAGGCGGCGCCATCTTTGTAGTTGTTATTGTGAAGCTACGTGATCACAACGCGAGGGGATTTCGTGCAAATCAGGAACTATCGCATGTGGCCAGCAAAACATGTTAATTTCTCCTTCTGGAAGCTAAACTTGATGTCTCTTTTGTTTAACACACCGAAGATATATCAAACCTGCGTATACAATCGTTTTTACTCCTTTCACTTTATCGTGAGTTCCAAAAAAAACCACGTTTTTAGTGGGGTAAATATTTCAAGTCGGCGATTTAGCCTGACCCTAGGCTGACTAAAAAAAATCGGCATGCGGAGGTATCATTTTAGTCGAGGTTTACGTCATTTAGTCGTAGTGCTAGTCGAAGTTGGTTTTAAGAATACGAAATGACGTAATTTTAAAGTTTTAGCTCCAACTACGACTAAAGTTTGTTTTAAGAATACCGGGGTAAGACTGGTTCTTTTACGGCCTGCCGCGATTTTTGTTAGACATAAGTATTTACGCGACGTAACCAACATGCGAAACATGGCGAAACAGGTATCCAGCTTTAAAAAGTAGCGGAATATGGTTGTGACATATAGAAACCCTAGTGTATGAGATATGAGCACATTCCTGCCAGAGTTTTCAGAAGAGATAGGTGAAGTTACGCGGTTAATTAGCAGAATTAATATATACCGTAGATTATTATTATCGTTATTATTATTATTATTATTATTATTATTATTATTATTATTATTATTATTATTAAATTATTATTATTAATATTATTATTATTATTATTATTATTATTAATAATATATAGTATGTCATATACATAATTATATATAAAACAAAATTTCGCTACATTGCATTGTTCGTCACAGACAATTATAGCATACCGTAAATACTCGAATACGTGCCGCTCTAGAATAAGCGTCGCAACAAACCCGATATTTTTTTCGCTAAGCTAGGCTCTCGAATCGACGCCACGAAATCAATCATCAACAGCTCCATGTATACGAGTTTATCCGTTCGTCCGCATATCCTTAAATATATAACTATTTATATAAATAAATATATATATATTTAAAATCAATAAATATATAATATAAATATATATATATATACATATATATATAGATGTGTATAAGAGACAGATGTGTGTGTGTGTGTGTGTGTGTGACGTATAATTTTAACATTAAAAACAACATAATTGTTTTAATTTTTAATAAATATAATATATTAAAATAGGTGACCCCTAATATATATAAACAAATCTAACAAGGAAGTAAAAGGATTTATTAGAAAACGAAATATGCAATTTCTAGATTGCTAAGAACGGCGTAAAAGTTAAACAAATATATTATGTTAGCTACCCAACTACGGACTTTATCTTGTATTGTAATACAAATAAGAAGGCACAGAAGGAAGTAACTGTAAAAACTGTAGTATTAATAATTCGGTGCAAGGTCTGCACTTGAAATAGAGATTCAGATATTCTGTCTTGAAACAGTGACAGTATAGGAGAAAACGACATTTCAAACAGTCGCAGATTTCTAGACCTACTAAGGAGTAATATCGTTACAGGTGTAGGCTTGAATATGTACGGTACAGCATGTAGGTGGATTATAATACAAATGGTTATACAAGTCTACTTGTACCAACCTACAGAATCTACAGGTAAGTGTAGAATTATTATGTAGAATTTCCGTCAAAATTTCATTTATGTAAACAGACACACCGCAAAAGTAAAACGCTTACACTGCATTGTATGATATTGCTATTTAATAAATGGCTAAAAGTTAATTTTGAAATACAAGAAATACGTTAGCACCAATGCCGGAGCCAGCTATCGAGAAAGTTGGGACAGTTTCACACATTTTTTTGGTTTTTATGTTGGGTCCGCAAATAATGTGTCCACATTTTAAAAATAGGTGAACATTTCTGAAAAATTGGGTCTAGATTTCTCATTTTTTGTGTAAAATGGGTGAATTTTTTAGAAAATGGGCCCCCATATTATTTATATTTATGCGAAAAATGGTTAAACTTTTAAGAAAATTAGTCTACATTATTTGAATTTAAGCATAAAGTTAGATCAAAAGAAATCAATATATTACAGTAAAATTCAAATTTTCTATAAAAAAAAATACAGTGAATTAAATATAAAGATTTAAGTCGTTAATTACTATGTATACCGAATGTACAGTGCCTGTCTCTTATACACATCTAGATGTGTATAAGAGACAGACACTGAGCATGGGAAAAATTTTACTGGTTATTTAATATAAAAAAAAAAGTGTCTAGGCCTAGTATCATTTGTCGTCAAATAAAATGTTTAAAACTCTTGTCATGAGGTGTTAATGTCATGTGATACTAGGCCTATTAGCCTAATAAATATGAGACTGAAGTTTGTTTAGCTGACAGTCTCATTTGATTATGATTTATTGACTACCAAATTAATGTAAATTAAATTAATTCCCTGCATAACAATCGTGTAAAAATTGTGGATTCATAAGCCTACAGCACTAATAAAAAGGTGTAGTTCTGCAATACAAGTGGCTACTGTAAGTATTTTTAAGGAACCAATTTTAATGTAGGCCTACAGACTAGTCTAAATAGTGACTTAGTGCTACAGGTATTAACCAGCAGTAGTAGTAATATCTGCTAAATCAAAGGTAAAAAATCAATTGATTTGACTGGCCTATCCATATACAGTATTGTTTCTGTATTCCTTCCAAGGCCATTTGTATTGTGACAGTCGTCTAAAGAACTACAAACTATACATCGCCAATACCGGTACACTAAACTTAATTATTTAGTGAATCAATATTTGTTCATTGTCTAATGTTGGGTAAAAATGGTGGACTGGTTTTTTTTTATTTTGTTTTTTTTGGCAGTTCCTTCTTATGAAATATTATTCAATTTTTAAAACATTCATTAAACATTTCCAGAAATATGAATTTTCAGGCCTAGTACCAAAGTAATGAAAGATAAAAGCTATTTAAGTCAGTTGTTTTACATCTTACTTCCTATGATTTTTTGTATATATTTGTTATGAATTAGTAAATTGAAAAAAAAAAAGTAAATTTCTGAATATTGCATCTCAACCCTCTATCCCACCCAGACATATTAATGTTGATTACTTTATATATTGCATTGCAGGTCTTTCTAAGCAGTACCCCCTGTCGGTTCTGGCATTTGATAAGCCGGCGGAGTACCTAAAAAACGTGAGAAAATGTGTTGCAGATGACTATGAAGAAGAAAAGCAGCGAAGGCTAAATGCCCCTGCATGGATGAGCTGGGCTAACAAGATGAAGAACCACACAGGAGAGCAGGCACTGATGGTGCAGAAATATCTGGCTAGTAATAAGGTAACTTAAGCCTACATTACCAACATTTGAAGCATTGTTAACAGCTTTGTCAAGGGTGTAGAAGCTTGTAGTGGATTTAGAGGTACTCCTACTACTTGGCTGAATAGTAAAAGTTTAACTTCTCACATCACTGAATGATACTATTTTAAGTCTGATGTACATTCCCCCTCTCTTCCTCCCCTCCCCTCTTTATTTTTCTCAACAAGTCATTAAGATTAAAAGCAAACAGTCACCCCTCATTCTTCGGATTCTTTAAACCCCACCTGAGAGAGAAATACCCTTACCTAACCCCATACTTGATGCATAACCTTAAAATACCTGGCAATGAGAGGGAAGCTTTTCCCGCACTCCCCCACCCATCCTGGGTGAAGATCCTTGAAACACCAATGTGTTAACCCCTAGCTGCCTTCTAATATAACTGTCCTCTCCGATGAGATCCTTGAAATACCCCTAGAGTAAAGTTCACAAGTTAACAATTTGCTTATAGGGGTCTTAATCACCACAGGGGAATCATGATGTCTTCTGATCCAAGTCAATGGCTTCACACTGAAATATTGTCAAATCATATCATATATAAGACACTCGCACTATATATAAACACCCTGTCTCTTATACACAAACCCTGTCTCTTATACACATCTTATATATATATATATATATATATAATTACAATACAAGTTATTATAACAAGATAAGTATGAAGGGATAGGAAATGTGAGTTGATATTGGCCTACCTATTGAGAGCCTGCTTTATATTAAGAAAATGGATTGTGAAAGGGGGGAAAAATACAGGGCGTGTAAGGAATGATGTTTCAAAGCGGGATGTACGACAAGGAATAGGAACTATGGCATTATAAATGTCAGATTAAAACTGTTTAAATATGGTTTGTTAAGTAGTCTGAAATTATTTTAGAAAAAATGTATTCAATCATTTTATTAAATTAATTTGGAAGTTTATAAGAGATGAGATTAATTTATATAAAATTTTATTGTATTACAAATGAAAATACTTATTTGGATATTATATAAAATGATAAATACCGTATCAAAAAATTGCACATACCTTAACATGCTACAGCAAGAATAAACAGGTTATTTAGCTTTGTAAAATTGGCATATAAGCTAATACTTTTATCAAAAATAATGACTTTACTGTCGTTATAGACGGGATCGTTTTCGTCGTTTTAGCTGTTTTAGCATTGGTATGCAATCACGCATATTAAATTTCTGTGGTTTAACTCACTATAAGGCCATGTAAAAAAAAAATAAGTTATTGTTTGTTCGTGTACAGGGTTAGAGTGTATAATTTCTACCTGATCAAACACTACACTGGAAGATCCGTTGAAGTATAATAAAGGCATTGCCTTTCATGTGGGATTTGGAAACTTAGCATGTATCAAGGAGGTAGTTTCATTACAGATTGAAAAAAGCACCCAGCCTTAACAGTTTTTTTTACATGGACTAATTGACTACTTTGAAAATTTTAATGTGGTTAGCTGTCCCTCTCATGCTGCATCACGTTGTGACAGCGAGACTCAGACCTCAAGCCCTTGAAGTATAAATATATAAATGATGTGATCGCCTAACTTCCTACCATATTTCAACACAGATATGAATATTAAAGATACGCATGGACACAGTAAATGAAGAACGTTCACAACCACATTTGTCCATGGGATGTCTAGGAGAAATACGATAACCTGGACAGTTAGGGGTCTAGGCCCAGTAGTCATACAATTTCGTATATTTTCTCTGTATTTCCATCCGTAATTATTCCAAACTTTTATTTGTCATGAATAATTGTTATGTAGAATTTCCGTCAAAATTGCATTTATATAAAAAGACACACCACAAAAGCAAAACGCTTACTCTGCATTGTATGATATTGCCATTTAATAAATGGCGAAAAGTTAATTTTGAAATACAAGAAATACGTTAGCACCAATGCCGGAGCCAGCTATCGAGAAAGTTTTGGACAGTTTCACACAATTTATTTGTTTTCTTTAAGTTTGACGGCACAATATATCTAGACTCCAGAAATTAAGAAAATAAATAAGAAACTAATAGGAAGTTGTAAGTCTTAATTAGTTTAGTTTCATTTAACACCGCTGGCTACTTTCGACTTTTTCCCTTTACAACTTCCGAGGTACACTTAATTGTAACCTGTTTCCGTGACCTCAGTACTTACTGGTTATACACAACCTCCTGTGAGTGCACAAAATACTGTATTTCTTAGCTAAGCTCTGCTACAGGTTGTTTTTAACTTTCTACGACTTACGATGCTAGAGCCCATACAAAAAAATTCTATAGAATTCTATCAAAAAAAAACTATAGAATGTCTATAGCATAATTGTTTAGAAAATCTATAGAAAATTCTATAGA
>NW_022687593.1:144524-148261 GCF_011630105.1 Anneissia japonica | reverse complement strand
ATCATGGCAAGGGACTCTCCGTCAGGGACCCCTAGATTCCCCGCTGTTGGGGAATTTCCAGCGTCGGGGAAGGATAAAATCTCGAGGACCGATAGAGCAATTCAGGTTATGTTTTAATAAGCTTTTAAATGTTTAGGGATTCAAAACAGTCTAGTGTGTGCAGTGCTCGGTATGTGCGAGGTGTTTCGATCGGATGGGTTGCAGTGGTCGCGCCAGCTCTTATCCGACAGGGGAGCTAATACCTCCTACAGGGGGTTAGTACACACAACGGGTAAACTATTAACTTTGTATAGTTTTCTATCAAAATTATGCTTTTTAAATAAATAATGCCATTAGTGACACAACATTGTATTATTTTTTTCAGTAAAGAATGAACATACGGTAGTAATGATTTGCTGGTGAGGGGTGGGGTGGGGAGTCGCAAGGCTTCCATGACTATTCGGTCCTAACGCTCGGACCTTGTCGGAAAATGTTTGGCGCCGTCAGTGTAAAAATGACTCCAGTAAAAATGGCCCTGCTAGGTTAGTTATTAGGCCTATAAGGTTGAAATGGTATTGCTAAACCACACAAACATCCAAAAACCATGTAATTGTGATTGACTCACTTGGTATATCAAAAAGAAAATTTAAAAAATTCATATGAACTTTTTTTTTTGTTAGTATGTTGATTTTTTTTTTCCTTTTTGTGAAAATAGCCTACCTGCAAATACACCCCACATCTTCAAAAACAGACTGCGATTCCCATTTAAACTCCTATGGTTGTAGGACTCTCTTTTTGTATCATTAAAAATATTATTAATTTGATGTTTATAACAAATTCTGGAAATTGTGATTCCGCTTCCGTTAAATTGACCACAACTAAATTATTTTTGTATTAAAAAATGCATGATTTATGTTTATTTATTGATTACATTATTGCTATTTTTCAACATTAAATGGAAAATAAAATAAACATTAAAAAATGTTATTTATGAGTTTTTTTTTTATCTGTGGATATTTAATTCCTGCCAAAAGTAAAATATAAATGGAAATTTATTTGATGTTAGAATCCTTTTAAACATTAAATTATTTCAGTTTTAACAAATAAATAAGTAAATAAATAAAAAATAAATAATAAAAAAAAAAGTTTTGATAAAGAATGTTATAAATTGCAGGCCATTTTTACCTACCTGTCATTTGGGGCCATTATTACCGAGGCCACCATGACCGTTTTAACCTACCCTTTGCTGATAATGCTCTTATATTGGCTTACAATATTCCATTATGACAAAGACTGACTACAGTCTATCTTTCTACTCGGTGAATAATATTACCACATTTTCACATCCTACTAATGCTATGTTGTGCACTTGTCACAAGTTGCTACTATACAAATTATATTCATATTATTTGTGTAAAGTAGTACTGTAAAATAACACGGCATTTCAATTCATCTTGTGACATTACAAAATCATTTATTTTTGTGTAAGATCCACTGGATATAACATTCTACTCAGGATCACCACACAGTTCAAATGTCCGTGGATACGCGCTTAAAGACAGCAAAACAACAGATTTATCAATCGGTATATTAAACAAGAATAACAAGGAGAATGTAACCTGGACTGATACTGGACATTCAGATGGCAACACAGGGAGTGATATAAGAAGAAACATGCCAGGAAATAAAATATTTGACACACCAAGCAATATAGCATTTAGAATACATAACGATTTTATTTATCTCGGTGTTCGAAATTTACAAAGCTCTCAAACAGTCGGCGTGTTTTCATTTGAAGCTACTAAGTCTGCAGTGGTAACCAGGTCGGCAATTGTTGTGACGTCAGCATCAGGTGAGTACATAGTGGCTCTTATCATTTTACAGCAATTTTATATGAATATTTAAATTTATATATTTAGATTGTTTAAAGGTGTCAATTAAAAATCTTGCTTCGCTTTTGAAATAATTATAGGTCTATGTAATAAACATCTATGGTGGTGGCGTGTTTTGTCTAAACACTAAATGTAGCCGCCGTGGATTGAAACGTATATATTTTAGTTAGACTGTATTGTTTTACACTGTAGACACGACGACAACCATTTAAGAACGTTGGTAAACTAGATTAGCGATTGTATATTTTATAGGCGCCTACTACACAGAGACACACTAATGATTTACTGTAGTTATTGATTCTATTCAAAACATTGGTTTCAACGAAATATAATCTCGAAACGTACGCCGGCTGGCAGGGCGTAGTACTTGCTTTTTTATCTTGGCAGTACTTTGACGTACTGTAGTCCTTATTGTTTAGGCTTGAAAAAAAGCAAAATTAGACTGAAATAAACATTATATTTTTGATAAAAGTTGTATTTTAGAATAAGGTGACTACTGTATAAAAATATCAGGTGATTGGTATTTCCGGGATTGTGTAGATATAGCATTTTAATACAAGTATCTAGATTTGAGGAAGACACTCATTCACTTGATAATTTTCGTGAGTGTCGAAACGATATGTCAGTCCCTATTATATTTTCCATACTTCTTTGCAAATCGCTTAAATTTACGCTTGACTTAACGCTGAACTTTACGCTTAACTTTTGTGTTTTGTTTGTGCCCGTATGTTAGCAGTAAACGCGGATATTGTGTTATGTTTGTTTTGAAGAAGTGTAAATAAAGTACTGTAGAGTTAGCGCTTAATTCGAATTTTTATGTTTCTCTTGTTTATTTTCGCACCAACATCATTTGCGAAGAATCAGTGAATCAAATTGAACATTGTTAATCGTTAATGTTCTAAACGATGTCGCACCAAGACGAAGAGGTATAGAGTGTCAAAATCAGAATATCGAAATATCTGTTCCAAGCAAGGGCAGATAAGGCGAAGAAAGAATTTGTGAGTAAAAATTTCGAATTAGATAAAAAAGGAAATGGAGACTAAACTGCACGTAAGGTTTTAGAAGCGGAAGCAAAATTTTGCCATGGCAGAAGCTAGCGGTATGATTTGGGATAATGAATCCAACTGTTCTTATGGTAACGAAAATGATAATGTGCTGAGTAATCTACCACCTATTGATGCGACTAGGAAAACTGCCGAATTCATCATGCAATACACGCCAAACGAAGAATTATGTGACAATGGTCAAGAATAGCCAGAGGCATTGACGTATCCGGGGTCAGGGGGAGATTTGGGAGCCGCGGCTCCCCCCCCCCCCTTTTTTTTTATACACAGTGTTAAAATTTTAAAGCCTATTCTTGAGCCAATACAAATTGTTTCCTGAGATCACTCAAAAAGTATACTTCTAAAACATGTAAATATGCATCAGTACACGTTATACATAGGCCTAATAGAACACATAGGCCTAAGTGTGATTAAACAAAATCTTAAATCCATAAATCTCAGGCCAGGTCTTTTAAGATAGAAATGCGATACTGTGGTTCAAATTCGTTTTTATCCTTTTCGAAGTTTCTTTAAATTTTTGTTTAATAATACTACTACTAATGATAGTAATGATAGTAGTAATAATAATAATAATACTAATAGTAACAATGATGAGGATGATGATGATGATGATGATAGTAATAATTGATAATAATATTAATAGCAATAAAAATAAAGAAAATTGTGCTAAATGCGAAAAAAAATTGTGATTTGTTAATTATAATATAGTATATATAGTTAAAGCTTAGTAAGCTATAGTTAGGCCTAAGTTGTCCTGGATATTAAGTAGATCCCTGATAAAAGATCATGAGAAATTTGTAGG
>NW_022687593.1:130379-144327 GCF_011630105.1 Anneissia japonica | reverse complement strand
GGTATGACATTAAACTCCATCGAGTCGGCTCCTGATGTATGTCTTAGTACTGCTGTTTGTTTTTTAGGATGTGATCTGGTTTTTCATGTACATTTTTCGTGATTATGACTATTCTGGATAAATAATGTTTTGAGCAGAGGTGGATTCAAGGCCCCCTCCCCTTCATTTATTCAAATCGAAGTGCGAGAGTGTAATTTCAGGCCGTCTAGAGATGCCCTAGTCATAAATTTTCTTACCTCAGCCCCAACCATGGTGGGGCTGAGGTGAGTGGTTCCTTAGTCTGTGAACGTTCCACCCTGGTTCACCTCTCTTTCGAATTCCTGGATCTGCCACTGTTGATTTAATATATAAATCCAACAAGGTATGTAGCATTCTCAAAGCGCTACAGACATCATTATTATTGAGTGTTATTTTAAGTCGTTTTTTTACACAGTGTCTTAATTCAGTACAGTATTTGAATGTATGTGTGATTAATGTGTTATTTTATTTTAAATTCTATGTTGTATGCTATACTCTTGTGAACGCATCGCCATCGTGTGCCACTGTTTTAAAAGTGAAGTTTCAAATAAAGATTATTATTATTATTATTATTATTATTATTATTATTATTATTATTATTATTATTATTACTAGTATTAGTATTATTATTAGTATTATGTATTTTTCCGCAGCCAACATTAGAATGCAGTTTCGAACGATGACTGTCGGAATTGGGGAATCCGTCACTATCCAACTCAGTAAAGGCGAAACTTATACCAACTTACGATGGAGACAAAATTATGGTGACGCAATTCAAATGTGGAACGGTGAATCGTCAGTTACGATTTCAAATATACGCGCTAAAGATGACGGGGTATATGAATGTTATACCGATGGCAGTCCCGTTAACAACAACCGTGGAGTAATGAGACTCATTGTTAGAGGTAAATAAGCGATTCATTTTCAAAATCACGTTTTTTTTTTTTCTTTAAATGCATCAGTCATGGGCCATACTTTTCCAACTTACCTTTCTAAGAGCAATTCCCTTCTTTTTTTTTTTACGGTAGATCCGTTTTATTTCGGAATCTCATACTACTCTTCTTACTGAACATAGTATAATCAAAAAAATAAAATCTGCTCAATGCTGGTCTTTATTTTAATCTGCTCCTCACATCTGAAAAAAATGGTTAATTATTAATAATCCGAGATTGACACTTTAGAAACTTAAAAAAAAAAAAAAAATAATACTTGTACAGTTAACTAATGCCTCATACTTCCTTGGATTGTTTAGTTGTTGGTGATCTGCATCTCAAGCGGATCTCCACTTGTGATTGTCAAGTTCCTTTTCATATTTTTATTCTTCTTTCTTTCTCCCCTTTTTGGTGGCACAATATCACAAAATTGCCAATAGCTTAACATGAAAACTTCAACGATCATTTGGCATAGCCTGGAATACGGTAGTTACAATTAGCTTTTTAATGTGATCAGTCATTATCTAACATATCATCCTAACAAATTGTCATTTCAACATGATATTCAGTGGGCATAAACTTCAGGCCAAGGTTGAATGTCATGTTTCTAGATTTTTCGTGCGCGCATGATAACACGCACGTACGCGTGCGTCAAAATTTTAAAATGCTCAAAATTACTTGTTTTTTTTAAATTCTTTATTCAAAATTTAAAAATCGTGGCAATGAGCTAATTTGAATGTAACATTACTTAAAAGGGACTTAAAAATAAGCTAAAAAGGGAACGAAAAAAGATATAAAATAAAACTTTTTGACAAAATTAGAGTATTTCAAAATATTTCACATTTTCAGCGCTGTGCGCTCATTTTCATGCATGCAACACGTACACTAGCTAAACATATTGTTTTTTTTTTGTTTTTTTTTACATATTTTGGGTTGGTTCTTGACACTGTATTCACATATTTTCAGTCTATTTCAGAAATGGCCAATAACAACGCCGTACGCGCGTATCAAACATTCGAATTTCATTTGTGCGTTCGTGTCGAAATTAGTGAAAATATGCTAAAATAATACCTATATTTATTCATTTATATATTCTTTAGATTCATGTGACCCAACTCGTCCTTGTGACCCTTTTAAATCTAGTTATTTTTCTCTTCAGCACCACGATTTTGATGTAGCAGCACTATATAAATACACTGTATTATGTATCTAATGTAAACAATTTCATAATGAAAAATGTAGAAATAATAAAGTATTGCTCTAAAGTCGATTATATTTAAATCGTTTCGTTCGTTTCATTTATATATATATATTCCAATGATTTTTTAAATATTTTGTTTAAATATATGAACCTTTTTTTGAACAATTAGCTCACTAGAATAGGAAGTGGTTTAAATAGAAACGTGGCTCCTTTAATGACAGTTGTTAAAGTGAACCGTCATTGGACTGACAGTACGAGTGGTTTCATCTGTTTGTCTCGCGTGCTTATGGCGTAATACGAACATTTACTATTAATTTGTACGCATCACCAACGAATAATTGTCTGATTCTTTGCCTGGTCTTTCATTGGTGAGTGTGCTCACAGATTGTATTTAGGTGGCACCAGGATTTTGCCAGACGGGGGGGGTCAGACGCCCTCGAAGGGAAATGGCGCGATGTCCCCGACGACAAAATATTGGGCGTGATCGGGCGACAATTTAGGGGTTTCAAAAGCTTGTATTTAAAAGATTTTAGAATCTAATAATAGGCCTATGTAGAAAATACACTTTATTTCTCCCAGACGAATTGGGCTTTTTCTCCCCGACGGGGGAGGGGGCCTTAGCCCCGAAGGGAGCTGGCCCTCTTACCCTCCCCGTGATTCATTTTCTAAATATTATTTTAGTTTTTCGTTTTTATTTATTTACTTAGATTGTCCATTTCCAAAATGGAGTCCCCCTGAATGTGAAATGGACTGTCCTGTGTGTTATAACGGTGGAGTTTGTGACGACAAGAATGGTGTTTGTATTTGCCCTGCTGGCTTCAAAGGAGATAACTGCGAAACAGGTAGGCGTAGGATATTCCTGATGTATTTGATTATACACACGTAATGTATGATCTGGAGCGCATGAGTTCATTTATTTATTTTTTTTAAGGATTTGTTTCAGAATATATTATTATTCTTAAATAATGGAATAAATATATTATTAAAATTCTTTGTTAATCTAAGTCAAAATATATCTCTTTGTACGAGTTATGCTTCCTGTTTTTACTTTAGGTTGTGGGTCAAACGACTGGGGACGTAATTGCAATAACGTATGCAGTAATGGTATTGATGAAGCTTGTAGTGGTAAACTATTTTGTCCGCCTGATCCTGCCGGTTGCGCGTGCATCGACGGATATGGAGGAAACAATTGCAATACAGGTTTGGATAGTTATAGCTGTTTCCGTTTATAAATTTGATGCTCCTAATGTTCATTACATTGTTAATTATGTCAGAAAAAAAATGAAAAATTTCCCAGTACACCAACAAGTAACCCAAATTATTAGGATTTACATCTTGTATAATTTAATTGAAACGATAAACGTAACATTGTCACTCGTCACATGTCTTTTCAAGACAATTGAAATACGCTCTAAACGACTACCAATTTTTTTTTTTCTGTTCTGTTATTTTTTTAGCATGTGATGGAAGTCACTATGGTGCAGACTGTCGCCAAGTATGTCACTGCAATTTAGGAGTATGTAATAGAAAAACAGGGGATTGTTCATCAGGGTGTTCTACCGGTTACATGGGACCAGCTTGTCAAGGTATATTCAAGTTTTGTTTGTCAAATGTTATGAGTATTAGTAGATTCATTTGTAATTATTTCGTATAAAAAATAGCAAACTATTAAAAAAAAAAAACAGTACAGTCATATAATCTAATTTAGAAATACTACTCTTCATAAGTTACAAATGTAATTACATATTGTAATTATATCTTGTTTCGGAAAACAAAAGTTCAATAGAAAATTGAATTAACCTACTGTATTTTAATAATAATTGTAGTATTCCTATTTAGTGCTCAATCTGTAAGTTGCTACAAAGGTAATGTAAGGCTACATAAAAAAATAGTACTTGATTAAATTTAAGCCAAGCTACATTATGATGTTTAAAACTTGGGGAGTTCAATAACATTATATGCAAAATACAATGAACAACTGAATTTATGACATTCTATCTATCATTCAAATGATTAATTTAGTAAGTATGTGTAAATTTTCGATTTTGAATCCAATAAATCCTAGTATTCCATACTGTGATATGTTTTAAGTGGACGCTATTACACGTAGGACAGGAAGACAATCGAATATGACATTTTAAATAGGATAAGCCTATAATGTGAACACTAAAATGGTAATAGTTTAAAGTTAATGTAGACCTAACTTTTACTCTTAGACTCAACATTTGAAGATAATAATGATGCTTAAATTTCTTTTAGAACTAATGCCTAATCTAGCCTGTGAGTCTGGTGTTTTTGGTGTGTTGTGCAACTATCCATGTCATTGTAAAGACTCGGCCGATTGTAATCGCGATGGGAGCTGCGACAATGGATGTCACGAAGCATGGACTGGAAAAGACTGCAGCATAGGTAACGATACACGTACAGTTTACTTATTTATTTTTTTTTAAATATTTTTTTTAATTTTTTTTTAAATTTTTTTTCCCCTTTTAGTTAAGATTTTTAAACTTTAGAATATTATATTATTTTAATTGGATTTGGATTTTTCATTACTATTGTCTCTTTTTTTATGAATTTATCTTTACTTGTAACTTTTGTTCTGTTGTATGGTCGAACCTCTCTTGCGTGAGAGTGTTCCTCTGCTTTGAAAGAGAGAGCCAATAAATTATTATTATTACCTACTTCATCAACTCCAATGTGACGTTATTTTTACTGATTTCTCCAATGCCTTTCTCACAAACAACTCGTATGCAAAAAGAAAAAAAAAATATTGCATTCATTTTTCTTAAGTTAACTACTAATCTTATGAATCGCAGTCAGCGTGTAATTATTAATTAGGTTAGCCGTACATTTTGCTCCTTTTTTAGCCAGCCTAATAGTCAAGCAGTTATGTCAAAAAAATCGTGCACTTTGTGATAAAGCATGAAACTTGGCAAACATGAACTAGGCCTAATAACTATAGCAAAATATTATATTCAGGTTTGTGATTCACGTCAATAGCGCCCTCTATCGGTCCAAAACGGTAAACTTCTTACAATTATCTTTCAAATTCTTTATATTATATAAAAATAATGGTAGATAGGAATATGCTTAAAGGTATTAATGAGAAATAGTTAAAGTCTTTTTCATAAAAAAAAAAAAATCAAAATTTTGAGTCCTCACGTGGTGAATATTTCAGTATTATATTGGCAGTTTCAATATGCAACATGTTTTTTATAAAACTCAGTCTGATGTGGTAAAACATTGATAATCGTATTCTAATTTTATTTAATTTTTGAATGCTATATAATTTGTTAGGTAGATCATTTTGCTATAGTCCATTAAAAATGAATGTAATCAAGGTATCAGAATCAAAACTAAGAGAGATTTTTACAATACACATATAGTGAAAAGCTACTCTGCTGCTTTGTAACAGCAACAACTGTTATAAAATCTATCAAATTGTAACAAGTACTTGCCAACATAAAGATTCAACCATGTTAACAAAAATGACAATTTTTGACCTTATGTTCTACTATTAGTATTAGTATAACTTGAGACTTACTACTTCTGCGAAAATAACTTCATTTTCCATAATTATAACCTTTTTATGATTAACACCATAATGCGATGCATTTTACTTCTAACAGTAAGTATATATGGATATTATGTAGGCTATACAGTATTTATGCTGTCTCTTATACACATCTAGATGTGTATAAGAGACAGGCATGAAACTTGGCAAACATGAACTAGGCCTAATAACTATAGCAAAATATTATATTCAGGTTTGTGATTCACGTCAATATTAGTGAACACAGTTGATTCGAGTAAACTGTGCATTTATACCTTTTTGTCATGCCATTTGCTATAAATAAATGTTGTAGTTGTGCCTCTTTGCCATAGTTATTTGCTAAATAATCGTTTTAGTTGTCCGTCTTTGTCACTGTTATTTCTAGTTAAAATGTGAATTGTTATTCTGCCATGGTTAATTATTTTTATTAAACAGTTACTATTTTCCTATAGTTTATTTCCATAGTATTAAACTGTTGCCATTCAAAGTAAGGCAAGATTATATAGCATAAATTAACTAGGCTTATCATGTTTGCCTAACATTAACTAGACATATGCTACTGTCAAGAATCATACTATTTAACCAATTTCTATTTACAGATTGTGAATACACAAACAGTAAGAATAATAAAAATAATACAACTTAACATGCAACCTTCATTGTAACCAGGGAGAAAGCTCTCTTCTGATTAGTTGGCTGTTGAAAGAACGTCACGCTTCAGCGTATCACAGCCTATCTTTGCAGTTATGCCCTTTTGCCTTGGGGATTTACTGAAAATTGTGTAGTTATGCCCTTTTGCCATGCCCCTATCTAGCCCGGGGGAATTTTTTTTTACAATTTTTTTTGTGTCAACATGTGTAACATTATGTACTGACCCCACTAGGCTATATAACTCATTTTCGCCAAAAATGTCAGTTATGCCCTTTTGCCATGGGGGGGGGGGCAGTATAGTGAAAAGCTACTCTGCTGCTTTGTAACAGCAACAACTGTTATAAAATCTATCAAACTATAACAAGTACTTGCCAACATAAAGATATAACCTTGTTAACAAAATGACAATTTTTGACCTTATGTTTTACTATTAGTATTAGTATAACTTGAGACTTCCTACTTCTGCGAAAATAACTTCATTTTCCATAATTATAACCTTTTTATGATTAACACCATAATGCGATGCATTTTACTTCTAACAGTAAGTATATATGGATATTATGTAGGCTATACAGTATTTATGAGCGTAGTGCTACTGTAATAGTACCGTACTTGTCTCAGATATTACACTTTGCACTACATTATTCTTTTTCCCGGTGAAACAGCTGAGCCTCAAATGGGTACAGTTGTTGGTATTATATTACTACAATAAAACCCATTTATAGGGACACCTCTATTACTGAGAACGAGAGGAAATATATTTGTTAAAACTACTGCCAAGCCTATTGAGAGGACACCCTTACTGAGGAGACGGAGACACTTTTCCGAATGTGGCTAATTGTCAAATCAATACATATTTAACTCCTATATAACTACAGTATTCTTAAAATAAGAAAAAAAAAAACAATAAACGTATCAAACTGGAATGCTTTAACTAGAACGGACATAAAAATATTAATGAAGTACAGTTACTAATATAATTATGTACTATGCTTTACTAATGGTACATGCGTTACTGTACTTCTTTTAAATATCAATCTTATAATTTTAACCATTAACAATGCGATTTCTTGTTTATTGTATGTTCACGTTTGATTACCTATCTATCTATATAGCACAACCTTAAACAAATATTGAAACATACAGATTTTGTTGTCTTATACATTTATGCATTGAAATTATTGTTATAATCTAATTATATCACCATTGTACGAAAGCATATCAAAAACTCCTATTAATAGGAAATGTTACTGTTTTGGTTATTGTGTTCCAAAATAGCGGTGGCATTAATCAGGGGACACTATTATTAAGGGAAACACTTTTTTTTTGTCCCGAGCGTGTCACTTAATAGGGGATCTACTGTTAGAAAAGCAGCACTAAGATACAACAGACATGCCGAAATAAATTTTGGATTTATATAGGTCAGTATCAGAAACCAGTACTGTATATTTGTTACAATGTTGGTACATTTTTTTTTAACATTTGCAGTGGTTAATAAGCATGCACAATATTTTTTACTGTATGGCAGTAATGCGTATTCTCTACATTAATTTACATTATATTAGTTAATTTTGTTGTTACTTTTGCTACAGGTATTCAGGTATGGGTTATAGTAAAATGGTTTACGTAATACATTCTTTACCATTTACAAGTTAATTAAAAATGGAATATAATTATTTAAAAAATAAATAAATTTTATTTTTTTACAACTCATTCTGAAAACGGAAAACAGCCAATAAAATTCTGCAAAGGTTCATCTTGTTGGCGCTATAATTAGATTAAAAGACTGAATCTATTTGTAATTATTACCTTTAAGCATAATTATCATTAACCTTATTTATAAAAGTACAGAATTTGTAGTTCATATTTTTCCTACATAAATATGGCTAAAATAGAAATTTTATTTTTTTACGTTTATAGACCTATGCAATATGTTACTAATACTTATAATATAAGTTTAAGCATTACTATTAAGTAACTACTATCAAATATATAAATGAAGATTGATGTATAGTACAATATTATTTTGAATAAGGCTAAAATTTACCATTTCTGAAAAAATGGCACTGTTAACATGAGTCCCTACCTGAAAATATTCGCTATGGTTTATAATACTTGTATTGCCAAGTTTCATGCTTTTATCAAAAAGTGCAGATTGAACCAAAATGATGTGCCTAAACTGCTGGACTATAATGCAGTGTCATGACCATAACAATTAGCAAAAATTATGAATTCCGACAGTGAAACGGGGAGTCGTCTTAGCTACTCTCCAACTCTATCAAGACCTACACTGCGATCGGTACACGAACGACACCGTCGTGGCCTGGTCATGATAGTGTGATAGCAGATAAGAGCAACTTGCTCGTGACAAGGCAGAGGTCGTGCATGGTCGCGAAGTTTTCAACATGTTGAACATTTTATTGTGGTATGTACTGGTCGTCAGTCTAATCGTAGACGTGTCACACACGTGTCATAATCATTTGGATAAAATGGCCATCAATACTTTCCACAATAAATGACAAATGCAGGTCCTACTTCCAGTCGGATACAACCGCCGGTAGTACGGTCGCAGTGCTAGGTCGCGATAATGTGAGAGTTAAAAAAGGTAATAAATAGCAAAAGATAGAGCAGCTTCCCATTATAATGGGAAATCCGTTCGAAAGACATTGTGGGTACAAGGAGAGCAATTTACCCCGTCCGCGCGGCGGCGCTATATAGCAATTATAAAGGTGCCGCTCTGGTTCGTTTGTTTCCTGTAGTTTCTCCACTTAGTAAAATGGTCAAATTTTACCCTATACACGGGAGGGCGGATGTTTCATCGATTTTAATGCAAATACGCGGAACAGCAAATTCTTATGTTATTTAAGGTCTTTGGAGTTACTAAGCCAGGCACTCAATGCGACCAACGGTCGTCGTCCGACGCGATTCTATAAAAGAATGCAACGCCACGACGCGCGCGCAACAGATAATTTTTAATGAGATCTGTTCAGACTGCCACCGACAATCAGCAGACGGCGTCGTGTCTTCGGCGCTCTCATGAAACAGAGTAGGATTTGACGTGCGATGGTAGTACAACCGTCGTAGTGCAGAATGAGTGTCCGGCTTTGAACTCGTATTATTGTTCGGATTAATTTTAAGTTTTGTAAGTTTTTTCTATTAATTTGCGTTATTGTCCTGTTTTCAATGTCCCTTGTAGAGTTAATGTTTGTAAACGTAGTTTTTAGAGTTGATGTTTGTAAACGTAGTTTTCTTTCTAGGATTCCAATGAAATTTAATTCTATTTCTTCTACAAACGATATTGATTTTTTTTGTAATCCTTCGGACTCTCGTACTTCACAATTTATAAGTAATTGTGTATTGTTTGTGTTTATTTTGTAATATTATATCATATCATATTAGTATGATGTTTATCATTTTAGCTACATTTTTGCACCCAGCCTGTTAGTGGCGATGATTCGTCTGTTGGATTTTAATAAATAAATAAACTTCAGTTTAAACCTATATTTTGTACATACATATAATCACATTTAAAAAACAATGTGACTAATGAAAACTTAACATATGGTTTAATATGAAGTCGCATAATTTACTTAAAATAAATTTAATATATTACCACCCTGATATTAAAAAAATAAATATTATAATGAAAGTTATTTTTATTAGCACTACCTTACAGTTCCAAACCGCCAACACTTTTGACTCAAACAGCAACCACCCTAAAGATTGCAGCCTGCAGCTGGGATCCAGTTCAAGACTTTGGAACAGGAAATATAACTGGATGTAATTTATGGTACAAAACATCGCGGACAAGTGCATTTATTACAGTTAATAACATTGAACATGGTGTATATACCATAGAAAATCTCCTGCCACATACGACTGTTGAATTCTACACACGACATTCGAGATTAGTTGGCGGCATAGTGACTGATGGACCGCCTAGTGAACATGGATCAGCAGAGACTATATGTACAAGTAAGGCTATTTACTTACTGATATTATTATAACCACCACTACCACCACCACCACCAACACTACCATTATCAATATCATCTTTTTTTCATGTATTTCATAGATCATCATTTAAAAGACAAAGTGATATATATTTTCGTAGTAAAGCTTTTGGCGAAATGGCTATTGCTTGATATCTCAAACCTGAGGTCGGATGTTTCATTCACTGTACACATATTTTGTGTCATTTAGTTGAGCAAGACACCTTCTAACCAGGTGTCGAAATGGGAATTAACATGCTGGAAATTAAACAGGATGGTTGCGCGAGAAGAGTGGTGACACAGCCCTACAATCCCACCTCCAGTCTTACACAGTCTTTCCAAAACGGCTAAAAACCTATATAAAATGAAAATTAATAATTACCCACAATAATATGATATTACTTTATTTTAAGACTACCTTGCTTTATCACAGTAATACAGTAGCGATAACTGAGAGATTATCGGGCTTCCTATATACGTCGTGGCCCCAGACGAACGGATAGGATGGGGTTTGGAAGGAGGGTTGCTGGGGTTCCAAACCTGTCGATTGGAGATTTCCCTTTCCTTCCACGTGCCACTAGTGTTGAAGTGGTTGTGCGATGATTAAAATCTTAGCATGTATAAGGTTATCTAAGAGTGCGTCACATAAACTATAAATGATACTTAATTTGTGAAAGTAAGTACAAGAAATATATGTATTAGTCAAAATAGATTTGATAACAAACATGTGTCTTGAAAGTTCTTAATCTATGAGAAATTGTTCAAGCTCTTGAACACGGGCTGCAGTTTTAACTCCGGATGTTCGGCGACAGTAGGTGACGCAATCGGTCTGAATGGGAGTCTACACCAAGGGAGTGATTGAATATTATAATTTAATATAAAGATACAAGATTAGCGATATTAAGCCTTTCGTTTCTATTGTATTTATAGACTTTTTTAAATACTCCTGAGCAAATAGAATGTGATGATATTCGATATCAAGTGCAATTGAAAGCAAAGATTTATAGGGAGAGTTTTTATCGTTTAATATAGCCCACATTTGTCCTTTTAGACCACAATATTATAGATTGGCAATTAATAACTTTATTTTTAAGGGAACAATCGATTTTCAGGCGTCGGATACCGAGGTCCATGCCTGTCAGACGGTAGGCCTAGTATTTAATAGTCTATTTACATGAACGTTTCGATTAATTTGCTGAGTTCTAGAGTCTCGCATATCGTTTACATCTTAAACAAAACGTGGCAAACACAACAGTACAGTGAACAGAAGGTCCAAAGGCCCCGACGGGGGGGGGGGGGGGGGATGGAGCGAATCGAGTCTCACTTGACTGGGGGCCAAGGGCCGCCTAGGGCCCCCAGTGGGGGTCAGGGGGCGAATACTCCTGGAAGCCACATATATTTGACGAATTATGGCTATTTTTTTTATTACTTATTTGATAAGCATCGAGCTACTATAATACGACTTCATGTAGGCTAATGTTGCCTTATGTCGAAATCAGCTTCCAAAACCAAAACATTTTTAATAAAACAAGAAACGAAGAGTATGCAATGTAACCATCTAATTTATTTTCAAATCCTCATACTGGAAAGTGAATTTCTACGTTTTTGAAATGTTGCATGAAATCTGTCAACCACGCCAACACGGTTGTGATGAAAAAAGTTAACAAAAATAGTTTATGAAGTAAATAATTATTTTAATTGTTTATTCCTCGACGGGGGCTATGCTTCCCCGACGGGGGGTGGGGCTATGCTTTCCCGACGGGGGTGGGGGGTGGCTTTATCCCCAGCCCCCTTTGGCACCACCATTTCAACACAAGAATTCTTTTTTATGGCCTTAATGTGCTGCTATAATAATGTAATTTGTTTGGCTTTGTAATATAGACGTCACATATTCGTAAATAATATAATGATTTCTTTTCCTAAAGAGCCTTTAGATGAGCCAGAAATAGAATTGAAAACAGCTGATAGTAATGAGATAATCCTTACAATAAAGGTAAGTATGCGTATGCCTATTTCAATATTACAATCCTAATTTCAATATTACGTGTTCTCACGTAGAGAAATGGCAAGTAGACGGGATTGATTGAATAATATAATTTAATATAAAGATAAAACGTATTAGCGATATTAAGCCTTTCTCCTTTATTGTACTTATAGCCCGTTTCAAATTCTCCTGAGAAAATCCAATGTGATGATATACTTCGATATCAAGTGCGATACCAAAGCAAAGATGGGAATGAACATGACATTGTCAACACAACGGACGGTTTGCAAACAGAAGTCAAGATATCGGAATTATCAAAATGTGTTGCTTATGACGTCGTTTCTAGAGTTGTTAATAACGAAGAGGTTGTCGGAGATTGGGGTGTACCTGTAGCGGTTCAAACAACACCATCAGGTTAAAGCCTTACTACTATAATTAGTGTAACATGTTTATTATAAAAATTAGCAGTAATATTCTGTATTATTATTAAATAAATTCATTGGATCCAATAATAGGTAAATATAGGGTGCTCATTATTCTACTGTCATAAAATTCATAAGGTAGGACTAGTGACTCTCCTTGTAGAATGCAATATGCGAGAGTTATATAATCCTAATTTGGCTTATGCTGTCCTGCATATTATATATACAACCAAGCTACAACAATTTAATTACTGTACTATACTGGAACGTAACAGCCTCACACGCCAGGACCAACGTAGATTTTTTTTCACCATTTTATAACTACGCCATTTTAGAATTAATCCTAAGTATGACCGGCCGTGAAAACACGCTTTACATGGGTTTTCTTTTATTTAAAAAGTACGTATACAGGTTTGTATAGCATGTCTTCCTCTAAATAGCTGAAAAAATATTGGTTTTCAATAACTTGCAAAAATGTTACAGACAAGCAACATCCCTAAATTGATCAATATCTGACTTTTTTTTAATGTTATCACAGATCACATATTATTATTTTTTTATAATAATAATAATAATAGTAATAATAGTAATAATAATAATAATAATAATAATAATAATAATAATAATAATTATATTATTATTATAATTATTATTATTATTACAGTACTTTTAAAAGCAATCAAGGGCTGTTTTATTTTCTTTTCTCCTTTTTTTTGAATCTTACTTTCGTGCGAGTAGTATATTATGATTGGAAATGCTACCGTCTAACTTACGATCAAACAGGATTGAGGAGATAGAAAACACACACAACATCAGTTAGTATTTTACTTTTAGAAACATAAAAAAATGATTTACTTAATTCATCATTATCATGACAAGACGGATCCAGAAATTGTCTGACGGGAATGGCGAGAAATAGGTAAAGACACCCACCTCAGTCCTAATATAGTTGGGGCTGACGTGAGAATATTTTAAGAATAATATGCCACTCCAGACGCTCTGAAGTGACACTCTCAGATGGTAAATCTGCTTTTTCAAAGGAGTCTTCTCTACAAAATTTTCCCGACCCCCATACCTACTGGATTTATATGTCCTACAGTCAATGTTGAGACATTATGCTGTTTTGTATAAACAAAGCCATATTAGAAAGTACTATAGAGCCAGCGGCGTCGATAGCCAGTAAGGGCCCTGGGGC
>NW_022687593.1:125270-129788 GCF_011630105.1 Anneissia japonica | reverse complement strand
ACCAACCATACAAATTTGTCTCGGTTCTTTTTGTTACTGATTGTCGTAAGTGAGTATAGTATGATACAACTTCCAAAGTGCTATATAATTTTTTTTTAAATAAAGAATAAACCATACTGGATTCTTTGGGGTTTGTATCATGCTACTGTTGTTAAATTACCAATACTGTAGTACTAAAGTAGTAGGTTTTTGCCTTTTTTTTATCTTTTCCCAACTAAAAAATTACCTCTTTAATATATACCGGTACATTTTTTTTTTATTTATGGCCTCTCAAATCAATTAAATAACAACTGTAAATGCTTAGAATGCTGGACCCCCACCGGGGTTTTGGCCCTGGACCCCCGGGGACCCTTGGCGGCCCCTGGCCTTACCTCTTTAATAAATACATTTTTTTTTAATTTATGGCCTCTCAAATCAATTAAGTAAAACCCGTAAATGCTTCGAATGCAACTCTAACCTAAGTATAATAATTTTTCAGTTAGTGTACTATGCATGCTCTACTAATTGCTTTGTAAGTCAATCACCGTCTTTTAATTTTAGATTTTTCTTTTGTTATAACCAAGTTAATTCAACAAGGACGCACATCTCCGCTATCGAACATAGCGCGTATGCACAGTCCTCTGATCTTTACTGTGGCATCTACAATCCGATACTAGTTGCGAGTACAGTCGTCAATTATTAGTCTATGCGTGCCATTCGTTTTATGGTGTTACTATTTTATTAATTTTGGGTACTTCGCATGGAGGAATTACAGTAGGCCTGTTGTTACGAAATGTACAAACAGTGTCGTTTCTACTCAGTATTGGTTCGGATATACCCACAACACTTGGAACAGAGCACAAGTGAATAGAAAAAATTCATGACAGTCATTCATAAATGTTGTTCTTTCCACTCGCTTTAAAAAGCAGGATTTTAACTATAATAGAAGATTGTTAAAAATATGTGAGTGGTGGGGAATTAATATGGTGTCCCCCTACTTTGGCGTGACCCATGTCCGCCAAAATCGACACCCATGGTTCCTTTTATGATCCAAAAAAACCAAGTATAAGTAAAAATTATATAAACATACGAATAAACTTTTCGCCGGTTTGCAGCCAGGATTAGTCATAAGTCACTATGACAATCGTCGGCATTGTGATGTTGATTCCAATGAACCTTTATTTCTACTTATGCCAGATGATCGCTAAGGATATTCCAAGAGGGATGTGCGGGGGCCGGTCTCTGTTGTCGTATGCATATTGGTCTCGGTTGATGTTATTATGATGCAGTTTATGTTTATGGCTTCTTTCCGAATGGAACATCACAATAATTAAGTATTAGGTTGTGTATATGTAAGTATGTATGCAGTGGCGGATCCTGGGGGGGGGGGGGGGGTTCAAGGTGTTCGGACGAACCCCCCTCTGTGAAGAAATGTGACAAAATACTACTGGGTCCTGGCTTACACAAGGCATATTAACCTACCTAGGCATAGGTTGAAAGATCAGACGAACTAGGATTAGCCCAACTATTTTTTTAATTTAATAAATTATACACACTGTTTTTTGTTCGCCGTCGTAATATTAATTTATGTACGAAAGTGCGTTATTCAAGTCTAGCGGTTCATCGATCTATGGAAGAAAAACTACATATCTAACTACTCAATGTAGTTGGAATATAATAACATATTGCCTGTCTTTGAGGGTGAAAACCTTGAATTTTGAAGAACTTAAAGGTCATTAAAAGACTCCTCAGCAGTCGGGAAAGCTCATTTCCGGCCATCTAGGAATCAACATTTTTCAGGGGGAGAATCCCCGACCCCCTTTTCTTTTTAGGGTTTTTTTTTTTTTTTTTTAAACATTTTGAACCACCCTTTTTTAAATCGAGGACCCGCTCCTGGTATGTATAATATAATAACAATAACAATAATAGGCCTAACAATATTAAACTAACTCTGTTTTTAACTGCTGCTTTTCAATAGTCCCAATAATTAAAGAAGATTCAGTATTCGGGGAAACGTCTTTATTGATGAGATGGAATGAATCTACCTGTATTACCCAGGACCTACAGGTGATTTACCATTATCAACTATCAGGAATAGGCCACCAAGGAAGCACAACAGGAACTGAGGTTCTTATCAATGAAGGAGTTGTACCATGTACACAGTATACTTTTGTAGTGTTAGCTGCACACATGAACGTCAACGGAACAGCAGATATTATGGAAGTCACGTCTGCATTGGATTGTAAGAATTCAGTTGATCTTTCTATGCTAAAAGAAATCATACACGAATGTAAAGCCGTTAAATATTGTTACATAAATTATGTATTCGTATTGATACTTTTATTTTTATTGATATTTTGTATTATTAATATTATCAGTATTATTTTGTTATTATTTTATTGCCAATATTGCAATAATATATCGCTCAATACTAGAATAAACTGTGTAAAATTATACATGTTAAAATGTGTGTACTGGCAATAATATTCTCTGTGATTCTTGATTAATACCCCACAGATCCCGGTAAACCAAGCATTACTTCTTTGTCATCAACGTCTTCATCTATCACACTTGAGTGGAAAGCCTCTAAAGTTAATCCGTGTCCAATACTAGAATACAATGTGTCTGTATACAGTAATTTGACCAATTTCACCGTAAATGTCATAGAAACTTCACTCTCAATATCTGAAGGTATCATGCCAAATACTAACTATTTTGTAAAGGTTTGTAAAAGAAAATGTTATCTTAATACGTACATCTACATTTTTTAAATATACAGTGGCAAATTGAAAATAGAGGGGGCCCGGGGAGGCACGTTCACAGATAGAGGACTGTACAACCTCAGCCCCATCATGGTTTGGGATGAGTGAAATTTGTAATTATGGCACCACTAGATGACCGGAAAATGCACTCACAGAATAATAATAATAATAATAATAATAATAATAATAATAATAATAATAATAATAATAATAATAATAATAATAATAATAATAATACAAAAATATCAAAAAAAAAAAACAAAAACACGGAAAACCAATATATTTTTATTGAAGTGGAATAAATTAACTAGAAAAGAAAAGAAAAACAAAGTTCCCTGGGACGTTATTAGTTCTTATTATTATTTTTGTTTTTTTGAGTAGAAATATGGATGCATTTTTTATTATTTTAGGTAGCAGCCAGGACGCAGAAAGGCTACGGTAATTTCTCAGATTTGGAAAGTGTGTCTACAAACAAAGAAAGTACTGGAATCGGTACGAAATTAAGGTTAAAATCACATGTATATTAAAATCATGGATTAAAAGTAGGCAAAGTTATTATTTAATTTTTCTCCTTGTCCAATGGATATATAATAAATGCTCTTCACCAGGACAATTCACAAAATACGTGATATGTCCACATTTTACATTCTACATGCCTCTTTAATAATATAATTTTATTTCTTATTTATCATTCGTGACCCCTTTCAGTTGCTATGAAATAAGCCAAATCGACAAGACGGGATCTCCTAATAATGCTTACCATTATAATTATCTATTTTAATGTTATAAGAATAAACAGAAAGATGAACTTAAATAGACTTGCGGCAGTGTTTCTCTCCGGAGATGCAGTTTTATCGATTATAATTTTCGAGATAAAGCTTTCAAGATTTAGCCTGTTTTACTACGAACGTGCAAGACTGTAGCATCACACCGAATTATTATACCCATTTTTCAGATCAATTATATTTCTGTGATTTCTTTAAATATTTTATTTATGTTTGTTTAGGTGCTGTTATAGGTGGTCTGACAGGAGGTGTAGCTATAGCAATTTTTGCAATTGTTATGTTTATTTTTGTTAAACGGTAAGTTTTTACTACCTTTGGTACATCATAATATTTATGTATAAGTATATCTCACCAACAAAATTGTACGACTTCTTTCAAATTGTTCAATTGATTTACCGTAATTATATCATATTATCTTCTAATTGGCCTTTTAGTATTATTATTGCAACACGTCCTAAATACAATAGTGGGGCGGATATGTGACTTGGGCGTGCACTTCTGGAAAGAAGCATGAAACTTTGTCCTAGGAGGTTTTTCAGAATGCCAATTAAAAAAATTGCGGGAACCACGATGTCACTCCTACCTCCCCCACCCCCTAAAAAAATGGAAAATTCATAATGGCCGCCAAAAAACACATTTTGGCAGTTTAAAGGCTCAAATTACCATGATCTTGGTTTCAATACCTATGTTCTTTAGTTCAAGGAATTCAATAAAACCATATTATAATACAAAACCATAATTTTTATCGTGAAAATGCAAAATTATACAATATATTAATACCTATGCTCTTTAGTTCAAGGAATCAATAAAACGTGTATAAAACACAACGCCCTAGCATACTTTTTAGTGTGAAAATGCAAAATAAATATTCAAAATGGCCGCCAATACTCACATTATTTAGCATTAAAATGACTGCAAGTGCCTTAACTATCATGACCCTTTAATGTCCACACCAATGTTAGTTCAAGGAATCCAATTGAACATATGAATTT
>NW_022687593.1:123065-125005 GCF_011630105.1 Anneissia japonica | reverse complement strand
CATTTTATTTTACCTGGAGCATACGTGCAAACCCACTCTTCAATATATATATATATATATATATATATATATATATATATATATATATACACAAATAAACCTGGGGAGGAAAAGGTGGGTACTGCACACACTGTACTCTACTTTAAAGCACTATTTTGCAGGCGTCAAGAACGTGTTCGCATCCCTCTTCCCCTCAAATGTTGCGTCAATGAGAAAGGGGCCAATTAGAAATGAAAGGGTGGAAAGTTGTCAGGTTGAAGATGTCACTGGAAGCCGTTGTTTTGATCCTACACGTAGGCAATTCGGGATATTGGCTGCTTGATTCTGGGCATGGGAGTGACTGCATCCATCTTTACACAGCACTGCTTGCTCCACATTGAGAGTGGCGTAGAAAAGGAGGCCTCACCAAAGCTCTTTTCCATTTTTCCAGTTGCTGACTGCTGCCAACAGGTCATCGAGCACTTACAGAAAGGCAGATGCAAGCCTCAAATGGAGTACAAAATCTAAAGCTTGCATTCAGGAATAACTATCCTTGATACATTAGATATTAACGTCCAGAATGTGACTGTATTTTTTTTGTACATGAACTGGGTCACAATTTCGTAATATTTACATTGCTCTTAGCGAATAAAAGGCTGCATTTGAGAAAGAAAGCATCATGTTACTTTCGTCAGCATTTATGCCCCGACCGTTTAAGCTGACGCTAAGGGCAAGTTTTACACTGATCTGATCAGCCTCGTACATAACACCCCCACAGATGGCAAGGTCAACATCCTCGAAACACTGAAAGGTTGTAGTTTCAGGTTGGCAACTTTCAATCATTTGCAATGAAAGCTGACATCCAGGTGAAACTTCAATCAAAGCTTTAGGATGCAAGTTACACTACAGACCCATGTCAAGAATTGCCTTGTCACACCTGAAACCTGCTATCCGCCAGACCTTAGAAAAGTCCAAGTGTTCTACCCAAGGAAAATCCAAGACTGGTTTGAAGAAAATGACAAGTAGTTCCAAGATGTGCAGGGGAAAAGGATCCGGTCACAAGAGATATATCTTACTCAGGCTATGAAAAAAAAAAAACAACCCTTTATATTACCAACAGCAAATATTTGGTGTAAACTACAAGAAATCGAAGACAATTGGTGGATAAACCTCGCAGCTGAGCAAGACTCAGCTTTATGCAGATAATAGTAGCTACAAGAAGTTTTACAAAACACTGAAGGCAGTCAGTATGCATCTCTTCATACGAGATTCTCATCTCTTCATACCAGATTCAAAGACCTTTGTAGTGCTGACGGCTTCTTGCCTATGAGTTCACACCTACCTCCTGCCAGTTCCTCAAATAAAAAATACTCAAATGAGAGTTTGGGTTAAGGAACATTTTTTTATCCATCTGTATTTGTCAAATTTCATTTAGATTGTGGTGCTACACTTTAGCTTGTGGCAGCGGTGGTGTAAATTCTTCTACAAAATATAGGTGGAAAGTTTAGGAACGGCCACTTGCTTGAGAGTTCACACCTTCCTCGGCCTCAGGTTGAGTGCCCCGGAATATGCAATATAAAACAGCTGTTGATAACCAAGATAAAAACAATCGGTGGATGAATGAAACCTTGTCTATTATATATACCCCAAGGGAAATAAACCTATGTAATTGGTTTTCTTGGGCTATCCTGGTCAACTTCTTGTTTGTTCATCTGCTCCTTTTTAAATATTTTTTTTTTTAAATTTAACTTTAATTATGGTACCGTTTTTTTTTTTATTGTTTTTTTTTGTACAGTTTCATTAATGGAACGACGGTACTCTGTAACAACTTTTTAAACGGCTTTTTTTTTTTACTTTTTTAATACTTTTTATTAGTTCCGATAAATTACCTGTTGCTAACTTACTTTTTACCGTTCTTAAATCATTATCTCGTTTCTGTGTATTTTAAAATCTTTAACCCT
>NW_022687593.1:118606-122947 GCF_011630105.1 Anneissia japonica | reverse complement strand
TATATATATATATGTATATATATATATTTTAAGGTGGTATGTCTGCTATGTGATTAACATCGGTTGTTCCTAAACTCGAGTGTCGAGTATATATATATATATTACTTCATATGATCAATTGGATTACTTGATCTAAAGCATTACTGTGGACATTTAAGGTCATAGTAGTTAGAGCACTCGCAGTCATTTTATTACTATAAATGTGTTTTGGCGACCATTTAGAATCTTGCATTTTCGCTATAAAGATGTATGCTATGGTGTTTTATAGCGTTCAATTGGATTCCTTGAACTATTGAACTAAACAACACAGGTTTTGACACCAAGATTATAGTAATATGACAATTAGAGCCTTTAAACTGCCAAATTGTGTATTTTTGGTGGCCATTTTGAATATTTTATTAAAGTTTGAATTTTCACGATAAAGATGTACGTTATTTTATTTTAATAATGTTTTACTGGATTCCTTGAATCAAAGAACATATGTATTGACACCAAGATCATGGTAATGTGGACACTTAAAGCATTTAAACTGCAAAAATTGTTTTTTGGCGGCCATTTTGATTTTTCCAATTTTCGGTGCCAACTGTTGGAGTGACATCATGGTTCCCGCAATTTTTAAAATCGGCATACTCAAAAACCCCCTGGGACAAAGTTTCATGTTTCTTTCCAGAAGTGCACATCTTGACCAAAAAATGTCACATATCCGTCACACTATAATAGTAAATTATTATACAATATTAAAGAATTATTATTAATAATATTAATATTATTATTATTACTATTATTATTATTATTATTATTATTATTTAGTTAAAAATTATTTACTCCATCAATCGAATTTTTATTATTTACCTGTTTATATAGATAACAGTTGCTTACAGTATGTTGTTTATTTATTTTTTTTTTGTAGACGCCGCAATTTAAACAAAGATATTGTTAGAACTCCTGTCATTCAACAAGAGATAGTACATGGAATAGGTGAGATAGTTAAATTACTGTAATTTTAAACAGTATTTATAATTAATTCATTACTACAATCATCGTCGTAATCTATCATCACTCTAATCATACTCATCATCGTTATAAATAATCATAAAAATAATCATTATATTAATATAATGATCATTAATGATCAGTCACTCATAACAATTGTCATCTATCATTATTATTGATATAATGGTCATCATTCACACCACAATCACTGAATACAAACATCGCTTTTCATGTCAGTATAATTGTCGTCATTATTATAATTGTCTTTACCATTATTATTATCTTTATTATCAAAATGTTCGTTATTATCACTTAGAAGTATCATTACTAAAGTCACACATCATCACCGAAATCAATCTTAAATATAATTGTTTCCTTCTACGCATTTGGAATACCATGAAAAATGAAATCTGAAAGATGAGTGTCTATAAACATTAACATCTGATAGAGTAGAAAAGACTTACCAACAATTTAAGTCTGTAACAACTTCCTGTAGCCTGTGATTCAAGTTAATTCATTTCAAGTACTTAACCTTTTTGTTTACTTCTAATAGAAAATGAAATGCTGGCTGCTGTGGAGGGTCATGCTAGTTCAGTTGAAGTAAAAGACTTAGATGATGATTATGATGACAATGATCCTACAGTCAGAAATGTCTACGCAAACGCTGAACCTATTTATGGAAACACAAACTTGGAAAATCAGGAATACAAGCCGATCGAGTTAGCAAAGTTACATGATTACGTCATGAATCGAAACAAGAGCTTAGAAAACGGATTTGCGAAAGAATTTGAGGTATGTCCTACTAGTCCACATCTACTTCATTTTTGGGTGGTATGGTGTCAGTGTCAATTGACAGATAAAAGCAAATTCACTCTCTAATCCTCATAAAAGGTGAATGATATGTGTATCGTTTTTTTTTTAAGGATTTAAACTTAAAGTAAGTGCATACAAATTTGTAAAAATATAATTAAAATAATATATTGATGCACCATCATCTTCTATCGGTCATTTTTAATATATGTAGTGGATAGTTTTATTGTTGTATATGCATTGATACACTTAATCCAACCTGATAATAATAACGTTTCTTGGTCCACGAAAAGTAAAAATATAACACAAATAAATGCATTAATTTTTGTTTAATATTATCTTCCTAATATTTCTGCAAATATTACGTGGTAATTTTCTTCTTAACAGGACCTTGGCAATAAGCCACTATTCCCTTGGACTGCTGCGAAAAACTCTAAGAATAGAACGAAAGCATGAGAGAGAAACGCATCCAAATGGTGCAGACCGAGGTTGTATATCATTTTTTTAGTTCCTATGCATGTAATGCAAAAATTCCTACTGTACTTAATCTTGTCAGACTGACCTACCTTTGCCCTTGTTGAAATTAGCAATGTGTCATTAAAATAATAGTGCAAATAGTACTAACCCATAAAAAAGTATTGTGTTTATTGATATTGCATTTAGTAAATATTTTTTCATATATAACCAAATATTGTTATATTACTGTAATTTAATTTTTGTCATCTTTGTCTTGGTTTCATTAACGAATACTATTTCACAAAATAAGCTATTGTATTTTATCATATATGGGGAAGGATGGAAGCTGCTCCTCCCTGGATACGTCCCTGCGAAGGTTAAAAACAATCCATAGTGATAAAAATATCACAGTTCATGTATTGATTTTTTTTCTGTCTTACCTTAATTGTATCTTGTTTATGCGGACTGTCTATTTTTTCATTGTAATTATTGTGCAGGACCATTGTTAAAAACAGGCATTAACATCTTCCTAAAAATGTATCCTGGGTAAAGATGTTTTGAATAAAAAAAATAAAAAAATAAATAAAATGTTTTTAAATTGAAATATTTTGTGTATAAATTCAGTCATATAACTTCACTACTATTCTGCATAGGAACGTTGACGCTTGCAAGGTGGTTTAATATATTGTTGTCTAGTAGGCCATGCCAGCTCGCCCCTACTCCGATATCATTCCAAACTACTGCAAAATGGAAATACTTTATACCTATGCCTACAAAATTATTATTTTTTTGTTTCATGATTCTACCAACTGTAATTTGCCTATCAAATAACATAGCTAATGTGGTTTAAAATCACTATTCTGGACCATAAAAAGCCACTCTCCCTGAATTGTTCAAGTTAAGCCACCACACAAATTTGACCCAACCTCATATATTTTCTGGTAAAGTCATGTATAATGATGCATAGGAACGTTAACGCCTGCAGGGCTCTGATTTTTAACATGTTTTTTCTAACATGTTACAAATATTGACTTTTTATTTTAAAGGGTCATGGTTTAAAATCTAGCTACTATGTGAAAATGACCGTTATATGGCCCTCACTCATCTTAAAAACCCGATCTCGAAAGAGATCATTCTTTATACGTCATTATATGTAAAGGATTTAGGGGGGGGGGGCGGAAAAAAGAAAGAAAAAGAAAAAAATGATTGCCCACAACACAAACATTTCGCGGGGGCATGCCCCCGGACCCCCTAGAACGTTGTTGTCGCGATCGTCCCAAATTTCGGCCCCCGTTTCGGCTCCCCCTTTTGGACATCTCTGGATCCGCCCCTGTATAGTCATCAAAGAATCATAAAATTACTCATGGAGCTACTCTCATCATGTAGTTTCTCTCCCATTGAATTAAGAAAGTCATTCATTATCAGCACAATAGTACTGTAAGAGTAAGAAAGCATTTCATAAATATTTATTATATATTAGTTTTATCGGAGAATTGGTTTTATTAATGCATCATACCTTGCTCAAATTACCGTCTACCAAGTGTTGTTATCTGATTGTATTTGCTAATTTACTAAACATTTACCACTTGTTCTTTTTTTCTAAATTATTATTATTAGGCAATATATTTATTGATTTAAAAAGTAGAAGAATATTTCATATTTGAAACGAAATGTGCACGATGTAAACAATAAATATATTATGCCTTTTGTTATATAGTACAATTGTTATCATTATTTCCAATTGACTAAAAATTCGATTATTATCAGTTCGTTATGACTAAATGTCTCTCTTAAACCAACATATTAATAGGAGCAATACAGGTTTATCTATGCAGTTTTACTTGAAGAGTTGTTCTGTGGACAGACACAAATTTCAGTAACTAATTTATACCAAATAATCCATGAACAGCGACAAGTGCATGGAACGCACTCCTCCGTCGAATTCCAGCTAAAGGTATACTAATGTATTGCAGTATCAAGATATAATTATGCCTACAATAATTCCAATCTGTAGATATGATATCTTAGCAAATAAGCGAATATACCATGCCTTTTTGTATGCTTGATATGTAAGTATATATA
>NW_022687593.1:114757-117955 GCF_011630105.1 Anneissia japonica | reverse complement strand
TACATTAAAACATGTAAAATATATATATTCAAAAAGACAGTTAAAAGTTTAGTCCTTCAATATAGTTTAAACTTGTATCTCGATTTATTTTATATTATAAAGTAAATAGTGCTCGTCCTCTCTTGATGACACCATGCGCTAACGGAAATGATTACATTAACGCTACATTCTGTGACGTAAGTGACTTTTTTTAAAATCTTAATTCATTACCTAACTACATATATTTTATTTAAGTTTCCTATCTAAATGCACAAGATTGAGAATTAATCTTCATAGGGTACTATTTGTAACATAGAATAATAATCTCTAAATAAAGTGACAGTGTGAAATTTTACTATTAATATTTCACACTATTGGAGTGAGTTCAGGAGCACTCTTACAGTTAGAGAGTACGGTAGTATTTACCAATGTCTAAATTTACAGCTTAGAGAGGTGGATGTAGGCCTACTGATATTGCTAGTTCACAAATCCGGCAACTTCACTGGTTGTCGATTAGACAGAAAATTCTTTTACGCACACTTTTCATCACATTTTGTTCAAATAGTTTCCTAAACAGTGTATGGCGCAGCAAAGGGTAAAGACGGTCCTGAACCCCACCCTCAAATTAACAAAAATTTAAAAAAAAATATCCCGATATACTAGTAATTGTAATGTGAAAAAATATTATATATGAAATGTAAGCCATCCTCCTTTTATTATTTAGAGAGTAATGGGTGATCCTGTTTTAAACCCTGCACGCACACTGTGTCATAAAATCTCGAATGTTGCGCGTACAGTAATAATTTAAGTCGAAATAAAAAGCATTTTTTTACAATCAAGTAACTCTCTGTAAAGTTTAGTAAAGTATTATTTTCTTTAATCGGGGGAGAGTGTAAATTAACTCTTCCATTGTATAATACAGTTTAAGCCTCCCAGAGGGACCGCCTCATTAGCGTCCACTCGCATATCAATATCATGTGCTCTTTGCTAACCTATTCTGAAAATGAAAAATCTGGATCCGCCCCTGAACTAATGTTGCGGTCGCTGCTTTAGCGCCTCTTAAAAGTTGTTTTGTGTCATGTGCTAACACTCCAATAACAACATCTTCGTACCCTTAGGTTTACTGAAAATAGTGGGCATTTATTCATCTCAAACCTATGAATATTGATACCGTGTACAAACGTAAACTTAGTGTGGGTACATAGCCCGGTGAACTCGTTCTGCTAAGTAAAACACAAAAGAAAAAGAAAACATTCACCAATCATATAGCGACAAAGATAAAAATCATTAAACAATCATATAAACTGTCAGTGTTATACATGCAAAACGTGAATGATCAACAAGCTATTAACCCGTACGCACTCAAGCGTGACGCACTACCGCAGTGGCGATTCCTCGCAACTTAATGATGATCATATTTACAATTTGATTACTTAATTTAAACATCCTACATAGCATCGTATCCGCCTATGGTAATATTATAACATGAATCAATAGAATCACCAAATATTCTTCTTTCATCTAGTCGACGTCTTAATGACTGTTATGATGTTATCAGTAGATAAATTTGAGCAATTAGAAAAAAGTTATCATGGTATTACAACTGAATTGAACATGCATACGACGCAGTTAGACCATTAGTGTATTATGATCGTTAACTAGCAGCATAGGCGCTACTTGTGGTCGACATAAGGCATACGTTAGTCCTACTACTATCCAATACTAATAACCCGATATGAGTATATGAAAAATACATTATCAATTCACGTGAATCTAAAATGCAAAATGCATCCAGGTTTATTGTCTTTCAAGGCTACAGCAAGCGTGACGCTAAGTCCCCTCCCCCACCCCCTACGCTCCTGATAATTATCCGTTTTGTTTTGTGTTTCAGGGTTACAACAAGCGTAACGCGTTTATTGTTACCCAGGCCCCAATGTCTGAGCCGGCCGACACAACTGTTGATTTTTGGCGTTTAGTGTTAGATTACAAGACTGACATAATCGTTCAACTTAATGACAAAATTGAAACTTGCGCCGAATACCTTCCTCAGCGGATAAGTCAAGAGCTGAAGATTGATCAATTTACCATTAATACCAAGTCGTCTGAGCAAAACGATTTAATGATCGAACGAAAAATCATGCTACAGAAGGTCCGTTGTTTTGTCTTAGCACTATATTGTTCTTACGCCTCATTTACTCGAAAATAATTAAACATTCTAGAATTTCATCTTCTTATTTGTAGTGGCTACGTATACTCATGTGTACTCTACAAATTTATAATATAATAATGTTATGTCTATATTTTATTTAAATTTTGCAATTGCTATACAACTTATTAGCCTAAATATGTCAGTTATTGAACAAAAATATAAGCATATTCAGATTCTAACCTGACATGACACCAAGCTACAACCAACAACTTAATTCAATAAAGGCGAGGCCTTCCATTATTGCATTGGCTGAGTATAGTCCTATTCATATTAATAATTATTGTGTGTGTGTTTTTCTTTTAATTCAGGACAATAAAGTACAAGAGATTTTACACTTTGAGTTTCGGCAGTGGTGTAATGCAGAACGTGTTCCGAAGGTCGATTCGTTTGTCAGGTTTATTGCAGCCGTTCAACGCGCTCACATTCCTCAACATAATCGGCCAATCATCATTCACTGCTTGTACGTTTAGAATTATATACTAATATATAATACTAATATAATAATCATATATATATAATTATTGCCATTCTTATGTTCATAATTTTTTTTATCGATTTTTATTCAGGAATGGTGCGGTTCGATCAGGATTGTTCTGCTCGGTATATTCAATAATCGATAAAATTAAAGAAGAGAAAATTGTAGATGTATTCCAAACACTCAAAACCCTGCGATCAGTTTGTCCTACAATGGTAAACTCCAAGGTAGGCTGTATTGCGAATCAATATTAATTAAATAGGTCTAGTTTTATCTTAAGAGTCAATAAATAATAAAAAGAACAAGAAGTAAACATTTATTATAATGATTTTCTTTTATTTATTTAAGTGATTTTAAGCACACTGACAATAAAATCGATTTCAAAGTAGCATTATTATTAAGCCTCATTATGAGACTTCAATTACTATGTGTGCCAGTTACTAGGACACTGGGATAATATAAATAATAATGTTTAATATAATAATTATCACAAAGTGTAATCATGTAATTCTTGATTTATCTGTGGTTTTTGAGT
>NW_022687593.1:105863-113975 GCF_011630105.1 Anneissia japonica | reverse complement strand
TTGTTAGATACTGTATTCATAGTGAATTATAGTGTGTGAAGGCATAATCACATGTAGAGCCTAGGTCCTTATGTAGTCCCTTAATGTGAGTTTTTAACCGGATTATCGATTTCATTATGCGTTACGTCGTTGATGGTGTGATAAGGCGAATTAAAATTTGCACTTATTGGGCAGTTAGTTGAGTTGTGTTCTATAAATGATTTGTGGTTGTTCATTCTAGATCTAAAAGTTAGACCAGTTTCGCCAACATATTTTTACTTGTTGCATTTGTAGCAGTATAGTCTGGTACTGGTACTACTTGTATTTGTATCCGTCTGATTTCAGACATTCGGCAGCCATTGACATTATGTTGGCGTGTGATGAGGGACCTGTGTACAAACGATTAACAAACACAAAAAATATGGAAAACTGAATGCTAAAATACAAAATATTCTATTTAATGCTTATGGGTGAAACTTTCTTTGATAAATTCCTTCTATTCTTCTATTTAGTTGATGTTCATCTATGACACTTTTAAGAATAGATTTGGTTTTCTTTCCTCTTGTTCCGTTGGTTATATAGTGAAATATGAGAATTTTACATGGATCATCATTTGGTCTTCTTATAACATGACTCATCCATTTTGATTGTTGAGTCTTGATAGAAGGTCCTAAGTGGCATGATGTTTGTTATTTGATATAAATTCTCGTTTGAAATCCTTTACCTCCAGTCATATTCATCTGTTGTTGATTGTTGGTCACTGTCTGTTTCAATGTTTCTGGGTGGTGGTGAGGTATATAATATTTGGCGAGTTACAATTCAGTACTGTCGCACAAGATGTCGCATAATTGACATCTAGAGCTGTTACATCGTGTGTTGCCATGTATCGGTTTAGCGGAGGGGTGTTTAGATAATGTTAGAGTGGACTTTAAATTGCCTACGTGCTAGTAGAGGGGGGGGGGGGGGGTGTAAAAATAATTCTTTAATCAATGGTCTTCTTGGAGGGAGAGGAAGTCTCGTTTAATTATCTTAGACAGTTCCAGGATGCTGGGACTATAGTCGAATACCATAGGTATCCGATCATTATTAAATTTAGGTCTATATGTGAAGAGATCAGTGTCAGATTTATATGAGGCTTTTTTAATCTTGGTTACACTTAACTTTCAATGATTGTATACCATTTTTTCATTGCTTTTAACTTCGTATTGTTTTATATATATATATATATATATATATATATATATATTGTTATATATATATATACATATATATTAAAAAATGAAGATTTCACGTTTGCTTCGATAAATTAAATACAGAAAGACAGTAATAAAAAACAGCTATGAGTTGTAAACATACGGTACATATAATATAAATCATCAGAGGTACATATACAGTGTTTAAACACTGTATATGTACCTTTGATGATTTATATATATTAATATATATATATATGTATATATATACTTTTATCTTGTAGGTGCAATACACATTTTGCTACGATGCAGCACTGTGTTACCTTGACGGATCTGAAGCTTATGTCAACTTTTAGTTATATCAAATTTCCAGATTTTACTGAGAAAGCATGCCTCTTATATTCATAATTTGACATTTAACTATAAAATTAGATATTATATTAATTAGAATTATTGTTGCTAATTATATCGTTATTGTCGCATCAAATTGATAATTTGTAATGTTTTTTTTAAAGAAAATAAAATGCATTTCTGTGATTTTAGGCACACTGATAATATCAATATTAGTCTCATTAAGTAACTTAATGAGAATAGTTGCTTATAATATGAATTTAAATAAATTATATTAGCAATAACACATGTAACAGTTCATGATATAGTGCACTGGAATAATGAAAATAATACTGCTAAATAAAATAAAGACCATAATTGTTTTTATTCGAAAATAAAATGTTTTGTTTTTTTTTAAATATTTTATGCACGCCGATAATATATTTCGAAAGAGAAATATACACAAGATGTTTTACATTAACTAGGCCTCAGCCTCATTATGTAACATAAGGAGAACATTTGTTTGTAATAGGAATTTGAATAAGTTATATCAGCAATAATACATTTAACAGCCAATAATATAGTGTATTGTAATAATGAAAATAATACTGTTAAAGATAGTAAAAATCTTAATTGTTAAGTAATGATAATAATATGATAACATAGTAAACATTATTCTAATTCTAGCAATTCAACGTATATTCCAGTTATAATTTCAATATTAGGTTACAGTGATGATTTTAATATCACTGTTTCTTTTAATTATTATTATTTTTAATATAGATAAATAATTCCATTATCAGGTAATGTAGACACACTTTTGTCTACTCTATAGACCTTATATGATACTTTTGTTTTGTAGGTGCAATGTACATTGTTGTTCAACGATGCAGCAGAGAAAAGAAAAATAGCTTTACTTTTCTTCATGGCTACTTTTATAGATCTGAAGTTTATGTCAATAATTAATTAGTTTTATCAAAGCTCAAACTTTTACACAGAAAGCACCTTATAGTCATAAGTTGATGATTTGTTTGATTTTGATAATAATAAAAATAGATATCATTAATTAATTATTGTATTATTAATTATAATATATTGTTAATTATATCGTTATTTTCACAAGAAATTGATGATTTACACAAGATTAAAGATTGCTTTATTCTTGTCATTTCGGGAAAGTAGATCGTCGGAAAATAGAGTGCAAGATGTATAAAAAAACAATAATATGATTACAATTATTGTTTAAAACTTATTTGATATTATTGTGATTAAGAATGTTAATTGATAGTGGTAATAATAAGTTGAGACATCTATGTGTTATACAGCTTTGTGATTTTAAATGAAGATGCGTTTAGTGGGTGGAAATTATCTGTCAAGGTACTCTTAACTTTATAACTTTAATATCACATTTTGTGTTTTATTTTACTTGGTTTTAATCATAAATCAATTAGATAAATATTAATTAATTATAGATCATTGCAAATAAATCATTATTTCCAGATCAAGCAAAAAAAAAACATAAACATATTACTAATGCCAACAAATGTATTCTTTACTTCAGTGGTGACGCCAGGATTTTTCCGACGGGGGGTCCGAGGTCCTCGATGGGTTAGGGGGGGGGGAATTTCCGCGACGAAAAAAGTGGGTGTGGTTTAAGCGTCGCTAAAATTTCTCTAATAATAACAATAAAAATAACAATAACAATAATAATAATTATAATAATAATAATACTATTAATTATTATTATAATAATAATAATTATTATTATTATTATTATTATTATTATCATTATTATTATTAATAACAATCCCTTAAAGGCTTATTAATCAATTTTGCGTCTACGTGCACTAATATGTATAAAATACATATATTTTATTTTCTTTCGAATAATAATAATAATAATAATAATTGTTCTCATCATTCTTTATTACAAATCTCATATAAATTTACAAAAGAATTTACATAAAAACCCAGGTCAATAACTGAAAATTTCAGATATATGCAGGGTAAAACAAACTTTACGGACAATTCACAAAACAATACATGATTGAGAAAACTGATTTTATTTTTCAATTAACCAATTTTCTTAAACATCAACAACTGAAGTGTCATCCCACATGGTGTTATGACGGGCGTTCCATATTGTGTAACTTGTTAAAAAAGCAATTCTACTTAGGTTTTCTTTAGCACTTTACATTTTTTTTTTCATTAGTGTTAAATATATATTTTAATCTCTTTGCGTTATTTGGTGTTACATCCCTCTACCTTCCACTTCTATACAAAATAATTCGCATTGAAAGCCCTTAGCTGTAAGATCATCAACTAACTGGCTATACTTAACAGTTTTCCTCTCATGTGCCATTTCAATATTGGTATTGCAAACCCTTGAATACCGAATTCTTTTGCAGTGTAACAAGGTTTTTTGCGTTTTTGAGTATACGTCGTTCTGGTGGATTTTTGGGAACTTTCTGTAAATTATACAGAAAAATGTTTCTTATAGAATAAGCTTTCATTTGATGTATAATTTATATTTTTAGGATTTTTTTTTCATAATATAATATAATATAATATATATAATATAATAGAAATGACAGAAAATTGCTACATATAAATCGTCAGCAAAAACCGAAAAAAAATGAATTATAGCCAAAAAAAAAATAAAAACAAATATAAAACATTCCTATTCCACACAGTTATATAATTTATTTACCAAATCATCCATAACTATAAGCACGATCTTTCCATTCAAAGGCGTCGACCACCCTCACATTTCTAGGCCTAAGCTCATCTTCATCAAGAACATCTCCGCCGTCAGAACTGCTTGAAGCCCCACCGTCATCATAGCTAACAGGCACGTCTAAGTCTTGCACATCTAAAAACTAACCTTCATCGCTGTCTGAATCAAATATCAGGCAAATCGCTTCCTCAACTGTGTACACATCTTGTGCGGCCATTTCGAAAAAAATTTGAAATTAATAACGATTTCAAATTGATATTTCTAAAAAAATTTATATAAGCGCATGTGAGTTCTTCACAGATTTCGAAAGAAAAAGCTTCACGCATGCGTGTTCAAAATTCCTGACGTATTGGAGCTAAAATACAAACCGAAGAGTGGTTTGAAAACCACCTATTTTTTAGTCACTAAATTTTGACTGCGGTCGAAAATGGGAATTCTCGGTTTGAGGTCAATTTCGACTACAGTCGAAGACGGTATCTAGAGGGCTGGATACCGGATTCATTTGTAGTGCAAACCCTTGAATACCGGATTATTTTGCAGTGTAACTAGGTTTTTTTGCGTTTTTTGAGTATACGTCGTACTGGTGGATTTTTGGGAACTTTCTGTAAATTATACAGAAAAATGTTTCTTATAGAATAAGCTTTCATTTGATGTATAATTTATATTTTTAGGATTTTTTTTTTATAATATAATATAATATAATATATATAATATAATAGAAATGACAGAAAAATGCTACATATAAATATTATTATTATTATTATTATTATTATTATTATTAATAATAATAATTCTGGATTTATATAGCGCCTCCCGTTGACACAACCTCGAAGCGCTTGAACTTTATTACCCCCGGATCACTGGATCAAGCACATATGGAACACACACTCAAGCCCCTGAGGGGAATTCCATAATGTTGCAGCGCAGGCATTAATAATGTCGTGGTTCGATTTTAGAAAGATATTGAAAAGGGATGTACAGTAGAACCCCTCATTTATGTACAGCACGGGCCCAGAGCCGTTTGTAAATGCGGGTATTCGTAAAATCGGGGTTGGCCCATAGATACTTGTTTATTATATATATATATTGATCATTCAATAAAACAATCAAGCACAATGTTAAATTTTAAAGCTGAAAACGATGTTTGAAAGAGAAGTAAAATTTGTCGCATGGACATGTGTGAAGCCATAAAAAACACTGACTTTAAAAAGGCCTGTTAGAGGGCCTCTTTCACTTGAGAATTGCATAGTAATGTATAGTATGGTGTGTTGTTGTATGCATGCTAATAACAGTTACAATTCGAGCAAATTTTTTTTTTTTAATCTTTCACTTAAATTTTTATGACATCATCACATTTATTTTACGTTCGTAAAATCTGGAATTCGTTAAATCGGGTTCGTAAATGAGGGTTTCTACTGTACAATCTTCCTTAATTTAGACTCAGTTGGTAATTAATCACAAGACATGAAGCAGACGAGTACAGTAACAGTACTGAGAACGTTCTTTATAAGGGCCTAAAAAAACGCTATAGATGTTTTTCTTACATATCTGTACAGACTCTTAGGCATAGAATTATAACAAACATTTGTTTCTTAGGCGAGACTTTCTTTTTATACCTTGTTTAGAAAATACTGAATTCTATCGGATTTGAATTTGACCTGATACTTTGAAAGCATTAACATCTTTTTTTTAAATCAGTTCACACTGAAGGAGTTATGAAACAAAGTTTAAATTTTCTACTTAGACTGATATGGGACATCCAACATTCTACTAAAAAATGCTATCCAAATGTTAGTATTTCCAAATATCAGTCTATGTAGCAAATTACAACTGTTCATCATCATTATTAAGAAAAATATAGCTATATAAAACCCATACTAGGTCAAATGAGTCATTCTGTAATGAAAGGGGGGGGGGGGTTTGGTTATGAAAATTTAAGCTGAAAGTTTGGTTTTTTTCAATCAACATATAAAGGTATTTTTAGATTTTTTGAAAAAGGAAAATACAAGGGGGTCACAGGAGCATAGTAGGGACAATCTTTAAAAAAATAATTTTTTAAAAACATTCAAGTTAGTATACAAATATAACTTATGATGTAGGCCTATTCAAAAAGTGTCTTCATTTAGTAAAATTTTCTTGATAGCATCATGGTAGCCTTCATAATTTTGGTCTGCCTCTGGAAATTGATGTCGGATGACATGGACAGCACACGCTGGAATAACCATTCTACGTTTTCGTCCAAGTTTTTCATACACCAATCAGGTGAAACTTCTATAAGCAGCATATCTCTACAACCTATTAATTAAAATTAAACATGGTAAAAATAAATCAATCATGGCTGTATGGAGGGAGGTTTACACTCCCCCACCCCATATGGCAGCAAATTTCCACTAAGCAAGTATTATAATATAATAAAATGCCCATTGAATTGTTATACAATATATGAGGGACAGTTTCTATTTTTTATTCTTTGTGTCCAGTTCTGCAATGATTTTATTCTCATTTTCAATTGCATATACCTAATGATATTGTTTATTCGGAATGTTTGGCTACATAAATTACAAATGGCGATATTTTGCTGTGCCCAGTGTCAAATCAGGCCCGAATACAGGAGAGACAGGGTACTTAGGCCCAGCCTTGCCTATGCGGCGCCGCGCATCACGACTATAGAAGTGATGTATCCAAGTCAAGCATGCAGTACAGCAATCCCGTCTACACGCAAGACTGCAAAATGCATGGTGGTGGCATGATTGTCACAGGCCTAAACTAAAGCTAAGTTTGTTTTCGAAACTGACTTTCTGGTAATTTTCTAGGCCTACCTAACCGTTGACTATTGTAGACACAAACGATTCGGCTACGCTTGAAGGGGGGAGGGAAAGCTTTCTCTAGGCTAGGCCTAATAGTAACAATAATAAAATGTAGAAACGCTAGTGTAGTAGTCCTCGGCATAGTGGTGGTGGATAAGCCTATATTATTTAATAGGCTATAGATAGACTTAGCCTCTAAGGTTACATACCTATTCGAAATGGGATCACGTAAATCTTCACCAACAACTTCCTTTAACGCTGCCATGATAATTTCTAATATGTCCTTATTCTTGCATGCATTCTTAAATGTCTCTGTTTTCGAAATACAAGAAGAGTTTTCGTCCATTTTAGAAGTAAAAATATCTTCTTTCCTACAACACAGGCATTCTCCGTTTGTAGGCATTAGCTGACATTGGCCGCAAGCACACCAGTTTAACTTATCCAGTCTATTTTCCATGGCCTCCCCAACTCAGTAAAACATCTGCTATATAACAGCTATAAAACCATATATACTTTTGATAAATTCCCAAGGTAACACCAATTCAACAGATTTAATTACAAACGTATGTATGATCACCCTTGTTAATATATCATTTGACTGCTGAATATTTGTCCTATAAACAAATTCAACAGATTAGAATAAACACATTTGTAGTTAAAATAACATGTGTATGTGAAATATTTATGACAAAATAATAATATAAGGTAATTAAAAATTATCATGGTAATTTAAAACTTTTTAATAACTTGTCTGAAGCCGCGATACATGACATCCTTAAAACATTTAATTCCCATTCTAAATCAATGTATTAGTTAATATAATGAAAATAATAAATGAAAATATTATAGGTAATTAAACTATTTGAAGTGATCATTATGGAATGATAAACATACGCATACAGTACATACAAGTTTAACATATCGTGCTGATAGCCCACCATTTAAATAATTAACAAACAATGATGTAATATTGTATAATAATAATAAGATAAAGCCTGGACTTACAGTATTTAATTATGCATACAGAGTGCCTTTACAGAAGAACGGTGGACTTGCTTAAATGCTG
>NW_022687593.1:99298-105480 GCF_011630105.1 Anneissia japonica | reverse complement strand
GAGGGGGAGGGCATTTTGTAAGTCGACACCCACCCCAACCCCACAATGGTTGGAGCTGAGGTGAGAATATTTGAGGAAATAGTACCTCTAGATGGTCAGAAATGACACTTTTAGTAAAATTCATCATCATCACATCACCATTAGTCAAAATGAAGCGCCAAAAGAAATTCTCATGATCTTTTATCAGGGATGTTTAACAACCATAGAGATCTTATTAATGTGTGTGTATACACCATAGAAAACAAAGCTTAAAAACATTGTCTTTGAGTATGTACTTTACAAAAACCTACTTTAAAAACGTGATTTCACAACCACCTTAGCCCCACAATGGCTGGGGCTGAGGTGGGAAAATTTGAGGCAATAGTACCTCTCGAGATGACCGGAAATGACACTTTTATATAATAAAATTCATCATCATCACATTACCATTATAGTCAAAATGAAACGCCAACAAATTTCTCATGATCTTTTATCAGGAATCTACTTAATATCCAGGACAACATAGGCCTAATTATAGCTTACTAAGCTTTAATTATATATACTATAGTATGATCAACAGATCACAACTTTTTTCCGCATTTTCTTCACTTTTTATTGTTATTAATATTAATATCAATTATTACTATTGTCATCATCATCATTGTTATTACTATTATTACTAATAGTAGTAGTATTATTAAACAAACATTTAAAGAAACTTGCAAAAGGATAAAAACGAAATTGAACCACAGTATCGCATTTCTATGTTAAAAGATCTGGCCTGAGATTTATGGATTTAAGATTTTTTTAAATCACGCTTAGGCTTATGTGTTCTATTAGCCCTATGTATAATGTGTACTGATGCATATTTACATGCTTAGAAGTATTCATTTTAAGTGATCCCAGGAAAGAATTTGTATGGGCTCAAGAATAAGCTTTTAAATTTTAACACTGTGTACAAAGGGGGGGAGCCGCGGCTCCCACGGCTCCCCCCCTGGATACGTCCCTGTCAGCATAATCAAAATGGTGAATGACATTGTGACCTGTTCCGACACTGTAAGCAGACTTAGAAATCTTAACTGTAATATTATAGCTAGCAACTTCTCATGAAAAATATAAAAACGTCACGCCTAAGAATCACTTGTAAAAACAATTAGATTTCGCCTATGTGCCAGTACCAGGGCAAATACAACCGGGCCGCTAGCATGAGACAGACAAGGCTCATTTTGCCTCATTCTTCATGATATTCCCAGATTTGTTCTTGATTTAATACTATGAAAAGGAACATTTGTCATTAAATGCCTCGCAGTTTAATATACACTAAGGCATAGGCCTACAGCACAGATAACTGTAGAACTAGGTCTAGGCCTAGGATCCGTATTTAGATAGAACCATGACAAAACCAAACAACCTGACGTCAAAAATAACACCAACGAACTATTGCAGAAAACGGATTTTGTTTTTGTTTTCCTAGGGCATGAGCATTAAACCCTCAGCTCTCACCCAGTTCGCCTTTATGCTCCCTTCGCTAGCAAATCTGTTCCTATTTATATTTTTCAACTCTCTGGCTACCTACCCAGGCCTGGGCTGGCTAGTTGATTGACGTGTTTTTCTAGCCCTGGCTCCAGGCCAGAACTAGGGAGCCCTGGCCCCAGGCCAGGACTAGAGCCAAGGCCAATCGACGGCTCTGGCTTGTTTTTTATTGTGTATTTTTTCTAAAAGACAATTCAACATAATGTATATAAATAATAAACTTACCTTCCATAGTTTCATAAAATTGTTACGATCAAATTAAAAGTTAGGGTATCAGCAGAAGTTGAATTCAAAAAACGGACGTCACATAGCCTACATCATCCAACGAAAAACAGGCGCAAAACGACAATCGGTCAACGGTTGCCCTAGCCTGGGTTCCAGGCACTAATTTTCGGTTACTCACTCCTTATTTATAACATTCTCATTTCATTTTTAACAAATCATATTTTTTCTTGTAGATATTATTCTAAATCTCTGGAAGTACCTTATTTTATTTTAACGTTAAACACAATAGTAGTAGGTATAACCTCCTTTACTTTAAACAGAAAAAAACATTAGAAATGAGTATACAAGGTAGAGGTACGTGGATATTTGCACAATGTCAGTTAAAATTCAAGCCCATAACAATGTTTAATTTATAGCAAGTTAGAATCTAAACACTCAATCCAGAGAAGATACAAAATATTTTCAGTGTTGCTCCCGCAAAAAGTATACTAAGATGAACTATGAAACATATGCAAAAAACCAGACAAACTTTAAATGGCAAGGAGTACAGTATATGGAATTAAATTATTATTTTGAAAGAATTCAGAAAAGGTTTGAGTAATATCTTTCTTTTAACTAACAATACAAGGCCTTTTTTTGGGAAGAAGGGGGGGGGGGTGGTGTTTTCCCTATAGATTTGAAGCCAAATCTAAAAGAAAACATGTATAAACAGGAAAACAGTAATAACCCTTTTTCCTGTAACTTATTTTTCTTTGGATTTTTGGTAGTAATACGATTTTTTACGACTTTCAATTTTATCAACAAATTTGCAAATCGTATCATTTTAACCCGGAAACACTAATCCGGAGAAATTACTACACATGATTTATACAATCCCATCTTTCCTTAAATTTTGATAAATTTTGTTTTCTTTTGTAAATAAGATTTTCTATTTTGTGGAAATATCTTATTTTATTAAGAGGTTCGCCTCTAGTTGGTTTTTTCTCCTTTAATTTACAAGTAAAAATATAGAATTTGGTAATGAGTAATATAAGGTTAAATAACATCTTATTGCTAACACACTTTAAACCAAATAACATGGACCATTTATCTAGGTCAATATGAAGCAATGTTTTTACATATAGCCAAATATCTCTAACATACGTACAGTCCCATAAGAGATGCAAAATGTTTTCTGTATTGCTTTTACAAAAAGTGCACAAAGGTGAAATATCTTCAAACTTTGAAACCTTTTCATTTGTTCCCAGAATTATATGAATAATTTTATATTGAAAATATTGTAATTTTGAATCAGTGGTACATTCAAAATATATTTTATAAGCAAAAACCCAGTCGAAATTAACAGGGAATGTGGTATGTGAATTCCATTTTAATTGAGAAATTGGTTTCGAAGAATGCTTACTTTTTAATTTTCTATAAACAAGGCGGTTAGATTTTTTTGCAGAAAAGAAGCGATTGATATCTTCCGCTGTATTATCAGATTTTAATTCAACTTCATTTGTACATAATTTTAGCCAATCTCTTGGAATTGCTGATATTATTTTGTAATACGATAAAAAACAAAACATGGTATCATATTTAGTCTTGAAGTTATTATAATTTAAAACGGTACCGCCTTGGTCTAAAATATCATTTACATATTTTAGTTTATGCAAGAGTTGAAGGCGATAATCAAAAAAGTTTACACGACTTAATTAGACTATTACACCATATAATTGAAGCTTTGGATCAATAATATTCTCACCATTAAATGGTATTTTTACAAATTTTGTAAAAATATATTTACTCCATGCCACCAAAACATGTTTTATAAATTCGTTTTTTAACATGTCAAAGAAAAGTTCAGTATGTCTAAAATTACATTTCCAAATTAAACTTCCACCTAACGGTTTAATGGAGTAGTGCCAAAAAGGGCCCAGTTACTTTGTTTATTCAAAAACAGCCTTTGGATCCATTTAGTTTTCATGCTATGACAGAATGATTCAATATGAATAATTTTTAGCCCGCCCTCATTACGGTCCGAAATGATTTATTTATTTTGTCTGGTTTATTATGCAATATGAACCTGAAAAAAATACTGTTTAGCTCTGCAAAAAAGGAACCTTGTTCACCGCTAGCTGCTACACAGATTTAGGCCTTTAGGGTAGAATATTAAAGGTAGGCCTCTGTAAGTAAGAACTTAAAAATACGCCAAGCCTCTACTAGTCGAGGCAGGCCTACTGCTATTTCTGACTCCAGACGAGGCCTGAGCCATCCTCCTGGAAAGTTAAAGTTTTGTTGTATTTGTATGGTATGCCATCTAGTCCATTGCTAAAATTAGTCTTACTAGGGTCTATTCTAAATATTTTAGGCCCGTTTTATTAGGGAGGACTATTTAAATTTAGTCATGCCTAACTAGTGGACGCGAGTGACTCCAAAAATATGAACATTTGATTGGTTGAAATTGTTTATTTCGGTCCGCCCATTTATCCAAATACGGAATATAAGATTACGTCATTCTTTTGGCATCATGGTGCCTGATTTCAGTGTTTTACAAGTCGCTTATTCCGTCTCTAAATTAACATTTTCGTTGGTGGCGCTGTCCAGAATGAGAAAAATAATAAAAAAAAGTGACTTGTAGCAAGTCTACGGTTGCCCGTTCTCGTACATAAATTGTCACGTGACGCTTGTTGACGAATCAGTAAATTTTATTCGTGGCTAAGACTCATTATAAATGCATGGATGATGACGGTGACCACGTAGATTTATATTATAGATTAATGTGTTAAAGTTAAAGAAAACAATTAACCTGAATAATTGGTTCAAATTTGATTGATTACCTATGTTAATTGTTTGGGCGTAGCATTGGGTACGTTTCGTCTTTATAAAATAAGTAAATTAAATTGCTGGAATAAGGCGGTGGTCATTTTTGGTTGCGAGGTAACGTTCTGTGAACGCTGTGATTTAATTGTGATAAACGTGTTTGTTACATTATTACAACGTTTTTATAACTTTTTGTACTAGGAAACTGCAATTAAAACGCAATATACGGCGACGTTTTAAAATCGTTTTTAAAACGACTTATAAAAACGAAAACAATTTCTCTGACAATTGGTGAAAATTTGGTTTTGATATAACTTTCTGTGAACGTTGTGATTTCGTTTTAATTATACATTTGTTGAAGAGTCTTTGCGTACGTTATTATAACGTTTTTATATCGTTATGGTGCATTGAATCTGCAAACAAAAGGCAATATTACACAGCGCCGTTTTAAAATTGTTATTAAAACGTTTTATAGAAACGATAACATTTTCTATGAAAATTTGGTTGTGATATAACGTTCTGTTAACGTTGTGATTTCGTTCTATTTTATACACTTGTTTGTAAGTCTTTTTGCGTACGATTTTTGAACGTTTATTTAACGTTTTGGTGCAAACAATCTGCAATCAATAGGCAATGTTTACACAGCGACGTTTTTAAATCCTTTATAAAACGTTTTATAAAAACGATAACAATTTTTGTGAAAATTAGTGAAAATTTGGTTGTGATATAACGTTTACAGAACGTTGTGATTTCGTTCTCTTTTACACACTTGTTTGTAAGTTTTTTGCATACGTTTTTGTAATGTTTTTTAACGTTTTGGTGCAAAAGTCTCCTATCAGAAAGCATACTTATCGTTTTAAAAACGTTTTGAAAACGTTCCACAAAAACCAAACCCAAACTAAAACCATTTCAAAACGTTTTTTAAACGTTTTGTGTTAGCTGGGTCATCGACTTCCGGATCATAATCATTTGCTTCTTCGATTTCCACGCTATCTTTATGTTTTTCTGGTTCAAATAAAAAAACCCATTGGCCTCCTATGATCGGCCATTGCAACCTCGTTTGCGAAGGTTATGTTGCAGGCCGCGCCGATTTACTGAATATGCATTTGATATGCATCAGCGGTTGTCAACTCTTGTCAGCAATGAGTAACAGCAAAACACAGCAAGTAGCAGCAAGTAATGTATAGTGCCGCCAACGGCAATACGATCTGGGGTTACTTTATTCGCCAATGACGTCACTGGCGAATTCGTAAATTACCTATAACTTTATAAAAAAAATCCAAAATAAAGATAATGAAATTGATTCATTTTCTAATGAAATATGAAAAATCTCCTCAAAAACAAAAAATCGTTTTGTGAGTTCTCTTTTAAGGGGCGAAGAAAGTCATTGATCGAGTTCCTAGTCCACATATCAAGCGCCCTGAGCATCTTACATTTGATGGATATGTGCGCTAGATAAAACTCACTATTATTATTATTATTATTTATTATTATTTATTTTTATTATTATTTATTATTATTATTATTATTATTATTATTATTTATTATTATTATTATTATTTATTATTATTATTATTATTATTATTATTATTATTATTATTTATTATTATTATTATTATTATTATTTATTATTATTATTATTA